>NC_089765.1:7498375-7523375 GCF_040412425.1 Macrobrachium rosenbergii | reverse complement strand
AGAATTTTTTCACTGCCAGGTGTGTAATTCGCTGCATAGGTGTACAGAGTCACTTTTGGATTAAATAGCATATGCCTAAGGCGTCCAAACTTGCTCGGAAATCGCACCCGGGCCTATTGCTTTTGAGCTAACAACAATACCATATGCGCTAAGAGATTCACAATTTCGTGAACAGTGTGTAATAAAAATCCACAGTTATTTATAATACATATATTACTATGTAAAATAAACAAAGACTTTCGAACACTTGAACGGTGCTCCTCATCAGTGCTAACGTTAAAATGTAAAATGAGAAGGTATCTTTCTTATAAATAGCTTTTAAAAAGTACTACCCTCTCATTTTACATTTTAACATTAGCACTGATGAGGAACACCGTTCAAGTGTTCGAAAGTTTGTTTATTTTACATAGTAATATATTTTTACTATATAACGGTGGATTTTTATTACACATTACCATATGTTATAGCATCTTTCATATTTACCTCTAGACAATTAAGATTTTTTAGAGGCGAATTATGGTATTGGATCTACATAACCTATTCATTTCTGGTATTTCTGTAACGTAAGTTATCAGGCACGAGTCATTTACACTGAAAATTCGTGGGCTTGAAAAGCTGTAGAAGGAGTGATCTCTTACTCCTTTATAATCTGATATAAAAGTTGACACCCAAAGTATGTGACAGGGTTTAGGGGAGCACGGTGTTAGCCATACTTCCTGCTTGTATATATTCAACCCTTTAAAAAAGTGGGCGATGCTTTTGCAGTCTTAAATGTGTTTCGCCGTGGGTCGTTTCTCTTTTTCTTAAAATGCTAATTTTTCTAATCGGTTCACAATGATTGTACTTGAGAAGAAAATGGCTAGTTAGTTTTTTTTTTCGCATAACATTGGGGTGAGGGATTGGACTCTCGAAATTTTGTTTTGACAGCTTTCCCCATACCGACTCGTTATTCGTTTTGCATTCTTCGGTGCCGTATGGAATTGGCTGATGTTGGAATATCTTGCAAGAATAACTTTTTGTGTACTTTTGCAGCCTGCAGAACTAAATGGAGAAAGAACCCTGGTTTTGACCCTTATTTAGCCTTGCATTCCCTTCGGTGATAACTAAATGATTTGAAGATAACATCGTATATAAATCTCGGTGTGATAAAAATGTCATATATATATATATATATATATACATATATATATATATATATATATATATATATATAATAGATAGAAGCTTGAATCTACAACTTTTGTCGTTATCTAAACTGAAGCTTTGACCATTATATGCAGTGACCACATAAATATATATATATATATATATTTATATTTATATTTATATATATATATATATATATATATATATATATATATATATATATATATATATATATATATATATATATATATATATATTATAAGAATATTTGTAAAATAGTTTTTTGTGCAAAGTACTTTATGGAAATATCGAAAATTCTTGCATAGTACGTAATGGCATCTTTAGCAGAGTGCTAGTCGTGAAACGTAAGAGCTTTTAAAAAACCTATTGGTTTTAGTTTTCACATTTTCTTCAGTGGGAATCCATCCATCACAGTTTTTCATCAGAACAATGGAAAGAGAATGACTACTTGACCGGCCTGCTACAAAACAGTAGTGAATATGAAACAGACTCTTTCATATGCGACAATATTCTTTATATGAAACAGACTCTTTCATATGCGACAATATACTTTATAATAGTTTTCATTTTTTTTAGGAGAATAGAAAGTATGAATTTTCCTTTTTATTTTCTTTATTTTTCATCATTATTTATTTTTTACTTATACCACTAGATTCAGTTTACTATCTTCTCGCTTCCACCGTTGTTTTCCCAACCATTTGTAAAATCATCACATAACAGGCTTTTAGAACTTGCTGTGTAAGTATATAAGGTTATAATTCAAGAATACATCAAAAACTTTTGAGTTTATAGCAACTTGCATCTATATGCAATTGCCGCCTTTTTTTCGCATGCCGCTGAAGGTGATGATGATGATGTCCGCCGTTTAATTACAAAAAATGAAGCTCTCTTCAAGAAAAGTTTGAATCCAAACACCGTTGCTAGAAACCAGTTTCCTGCAGCCTTTGATCTCTGTCAGTTCAGGAATTAAATTTTTTTTTTTCTTTTCAGTTCGGTCTAGATTGCTGAATGTCTGTCCGATTCAATTCCTATTCATTTGTTCATCTGACTTTTAGAGGATTTGTGTTTCCTTTTTTAAAGGCCATTCAAGCCTTTCCTTCGCAGTTTATATTATATTATATATCCTTGTGACTGCCTTTTTTGATCCACAAAAAAAAAAAGCAAACGTACCCGCTTGAAGATTAGTGAAAGTCAGAACATAGATTAAATGATCCTTGTATAGATGGCTTTGGTCCACTGATTCGCCTTGGCTTTGCTTTTGAAAGGCTACACTTTCCTTTTGCGGCAGAGATTGCGTGGGATTTCCCTTTAATAACTTGGCACGTCTTCTGTTTGCTAGAGATTAGCAGTAGCTTCTCTTCTCCCACTTGCATCGCTGTAAATATATTGTAGCTGGAGGAAAGTTTTCAGATTATTTGCGTTTCATTACTTCACGTTTTGTCTTGGAAATCATATTTTTCAGCGTGGGACGTGTAGTGATGGATTATTAAAAGAGCCGTCATTGAGAGTTTGTGAATAAAAATGTTGATATACTTTTTTCGTGATAACCGTTTTTATTGCGTTCTTGAAGTGCAGTTATTCGCAGTTACCGTCCCAAATGATTTTCAAAAGTACTCTCTGCCTTTTGACACATAACCAGTAAGATAACTAGCCAGGAAGTGCGTCGCTATCCAATAAATCTTGGGGTTTTCCAGCATTGTTTGGATAGCGAAATGTATATTCGGTGTGTGCTGTGGTTGTATGACGGTATCCTGAAAGTTGTTTTATGCTAAGCAAATACATGGTTGTGGCAGAGATACGTAATCAGTAATGTCTTTAATTATAACAAACGTGTGTAATTAAGTATGACAAAAGTTGTCGATTACAGAATGTCGTTATGGTGCTTTGTGACGAAGAAGAATGTCTTTACAATATAAAACCTTTAATAAAAAAAATATAGTTTACTTCCATTATTTGTTTGTATTGTACATTTAGGGTGACTTTTTAAGACAAGGGAATGTCAAACAGTATTCAGATGTAATGGAGTTTGTTTGAGTCATGTAAAATCCTTGATAAATTGAAGGTAATCCTTTCATTGCTAAATGTTACATCTTCATACCTCTTAATGATAATTGGGAATTGTAATGAAATCTGAGCCTATCTTGTTCACACAAATCAAAGATAAATTCACCATTCGCGAAGGATTTTCAGGCTTTTAGAAACATGTGGTGTGACTAAATTTTCGTGTTCAGAAGTGTAGATGCTTTTTTGGCTAAAGATGTTTGAGAATTCCGGTTAAATATGGGAGGACAAACTGCTAATTTCTTTTTTTATTCGAGTAAGTTGATGATTGATGTGACAGTCATAGCAACTGCGTTCGGGTGTAGTAAGTTTTGGTCAACGTTTTCTGTATGTTTATTTTTGAATGCTGAGCTGCTTGCAAGGTATATAACATTGGGTAAGTTTTTATATACGTCCCAAGAAAACAATGCCCTTGACAGTTTACTCGGGGATAGATGATCATGATATGACGTTCACTTGTATATATCGACACTTTCTCTACAACGTAAGGTCAGGCTTTGTTAGTTTTGTAGAGCTGGCATTGCTCTCTCTCTCACTTGTCATAGACCTCTACCCTGTTATTATCAAGTGCAGATTTTCTAGCAGAATTGTTAATTCCCCAAACGAACTCTTTCTCCCGCATATGGAAATAATAACAGGCCCTTTGCAGTTCCCACACCCAGTCCGTGTCTCCCACATGTTAGAGTAAAAGAAACCTCATAAACCCATTCTCTCAGCTGTTGGAGCGGAGGAGAACGCAGGAGTCGCTGCGCCATTGAGTAACAACTATTCGCAGTTAGCATCGGCTGCATTCATCCAAGCGCATCCTTCCATGCGCTTTATAAGGTTATCTGGAAGTGGGGTCTGCCGTGTCTAGCATAAGAGAGGTCGCTCGGGTGATTAGCGGAAAGCTAACAAAAAATAAAAAGCGGGGGGAAAAAAAGGAAATTAAAATAGAAAATAAAAGAGGAGGAGGAAGAAAACAGGAGTATCATAGGTTAATGGTCAAATTAGGGGACCGTTACACAGGAAAGTCAACCCAACAGGTTTAGCGCTACGTTAGCAAAACGAGATGACAGGGGCTACCGAAGCATTAAGGAGGGAGGGGAAAAGGACAGAAAAACCCATCGGTGTGATTTGTTTCTTTGATTAGGTTTTTATTAGCTCTTTTTGTTTACTTGCAAAGTGCTTGTAGGGTTGTTTTTAAAACGCATCCGAGAAGATATAGCAGTGTTGGCCATTTTCCGCAGCTGTCACTGGTGTTTAAAGATTACAGTTGTTGCATATTCTTTGCTTAAAATAGGCGGAAAAATTCACAGGTTAATTCCACGATGAAGAAATAGTACCAGGTTATACAACAAAATACAAAGGTTGTTCAATGAAAAGGGTTACGTTACACAAAAGTACAATTTTTCATATAGTATCATCTCTGTTACAGACAGTTATGAGTTATGACGCCTTTTCCTGGCTTAAAAGGTTTTGGTTAGTGAAGAACACTAATATTTTATAAAAAAATATTTTAAAAATATTACTTAACATCTTTAGCGTGCTGAGAAGGTTAGTAGCATCACTTCAGCCGTTTACTGTGCCTCCATCCCCGCTCCCTATCTTCCGCCTTGCTCTCCAACCTCTCTAACTAATACTTATTGATGCAACTATTTATTTTTTTTTCCCCAGTTTACACTCACATCATCTCCAGATCATTGCACTGGCCCATCATCTAGTTTCTGGTGATGGAAATTATTTCTCTTCATAATGTGGTTCGACCCCACACAGTTCTAGGTCCCGTTGAGGTAACCAGGGTGGCAAAATAGATTCTTCGCCAGCCTACGACAGCTGTTAACAGCTGCGGTTGTTAAACTAAGCCCTATCTTGCTGTTCAACCTCTCCTGGTTTTACGGCTAATGAAGAATTAGAGGCTATTTAACTTAAACTTCATTAGTCATTCATTCATTGTGGTTAAATGTGATGGAAATTCATTGTCACAGCCCATCACTTAACGGAAAAATTCGAGACATGCATGGTGTTTTATATTGAAAGTACAGGATTTTCCAGTTCTTGTTGATAATAGTAATAAAGCGAAGGATGAATTCAGATAAAAACTGAAATTCTATTCTGTTAAAGCTATTTTTTTTCTTTAGCTTTTTGAACAACTTTCTTTTAAACGCGGTGTTTAGCACACGTCGACACTATCGTTGTCACAGCAGGAAAAATTCAGAGACATGCATGGTGTTTTATATGAAAGAGATTGTCTGTGATAGTTGTCATGCCTCGGATTTTTTTCTTTTAGCTTTTTGAACAACTTTCTTTAAATATAGGTATAATATATATATATATATATATATATATATATATATATATATATATATATATATATATATATATATTATATATGTATATATATAAAATATGTGTATATATATATTCATATATACATATACAGTATATACAGTGTTTAACTGGGTAATATTTCATTATGGTATGATTAGCGGTCTGGAGAGCTGAACATATAATTATGAACAAAGGACCAGTTTGTTTGATTACGTTGGTTTATCTTTCGGAAGTTTTTAATATTATTATTCGTAGCAAAATTACTGATATTAGATGTAAGAGGAGGAAGAGGATATGCAGTATTGTTGCAAACAGCGCTTATCATACAACAACAGCAACAAAAATAGTTAATTACTTACATTGGAGGTCACAGGTTTCTTGCGAGAGTACAGAGGTATTATGCATTGGCAGTTTCCACTCGATAGTATACAGCCCTTATGGTCACGTTTGTTTCAAGTACGTGACAGCGTCCAACGTAAATAGTGTATGAAACATAAACTTAGTTTCGGAAAAGGTAAATGTTTTACCTGTTAGAATTTCTCTCTCTCTCTCTCTCTCTCTCTCTCTCTCTCTCTCTCATAACTCAGAATTGTGTGTTTAGGAGACGTGTTGTCGGCTTGCATGCCATCCTAAAGACACTGCAGAGCTGCAGTAAAATATCTATGTAAATTCCACAAATTGCTTTCAGGGAGAGAACCACGTGTCCGCAGAAATCCCTGGCTGAAAGATTTGCAAAACCTGAGCGACCGATGTTATTCTTATTCTTTCCTCTTTACTCTGCGCATAAATCAAAAAGCGTTGGGGAGTGAGGGCATCCTTTTTACGACCTCTGCTTGCCGTCGGCGAATTTCTATTTTCTGCTACCGCATTATAACCTCGGTCATATTCATACAGGTTAGGAATGCTCTCTAGTTCAGTTACCCCAGGATAGTAGTTGCCAGAGCCCACTTGTACACACAGACACACACACACACACACACACACACACACACACACACACACACACGCAAATAAACAAATGAAGAGACATGAGAACTTTCAGAGAAGATTCGAGTTACCAATGTGAGGCAGAGAGAGAGAGAGAGAGAGAGAGAGAGAGAGAGAGAGAGAGAGAGAGAGAGAGAGAGCGGGCACGAAGGGTGTCACAAATAGAGAGGAGCATGAAGGTTATGTTGATATCTGATTAGCGGATTTGCAAATAATGAAACATGCAGTCGGAACTCCATCATGGGGGATAAATCTGATACGAAATGGAATCTTTTAACACGATTACAGGAGAGTACAAATAGAAGAGGATATTTCATTTAGACTGTAGCAAGACTTTTATGTGATTGTTTCCAAAGTATATGTATGAGACGATGACCCTGTATCATTTATATTCAAAAATACTTAGAGGAATTGGTAGTTAGAACGTTCTAGAGTTATATCCACAAAGGTAAGGTAAGGCTGATAGACAGGTAATTAAAAAAAAATTGAAACGAACAGATATTCATTACAGCATCAGTGTTTGGAAAGTTTTGCCATAAGTCTAATTTGTGAGTCGCAGTTGAGGAAAGGCTTCTGAATTTTCACATAGAACTCAACAAATAATTAGATATTTTAACTGTTGGATTTGAACAAGTAGATAATTTAAAACACACTCATACCTTCAGTGCAGATGCATAAGAAAATATAATGCATCAAATATCAAATATAGCAAAATGAAAGTTTTCATTCTCTGATTAAAAGATAACAGGGCCCATACAAGCGCAAACGCATTTGAACACACACACACACACACACACACACACACACACACACAAAGAGAGAGGATAATTGAAATGACTCTTCAGTGTCATTCACGTACGATAAAAAATTTTCTTCATTGCTAAAGTTAGAGAGGAGCTAGTGAGTAGTATCCTCGATATACTTAAAAGATGTTAAACATGTTGTTGAGCAGTGGGTTCAAAGAGCCTCGAAACCCTCGGGGACGAAAATGTTTCACTGAGTGAATGCGTGAAGTTGGGATTAGAGATTAGCGCTAATTAAATAACAGTTTAGTTAGATAAGCTATGTGGTTGATCAGCAAAGGAAGAAGTAAATGAATTATACTGTTACAAATTGTAGGAATTATGTATCAACACATAAATGGGTCGCTCTTATGCCAATATATATCACGTGGTACTTTAATTTCGTTTTTATCAGAGTGAACTATGCCATAATCATATTGAATATGATATAGTACACTGAATAAAAAAAAATAAATAAAAAAAATCAATAGCCCCTGTGATTTTCTGGTGGTTGCTGCTAGCACTCGCTAGGCCCGAGTTCGAGTCTCCGGCCGGCTAATTAATTTCTGGTGATAGAAATTCATTTCTCGCTATAATGTGGTTCGGATTCCACAATAAGCTGTAGGTCCTGTTGCTGAGTAACCACTGGTTCTAAGCCACGTAAATAAGTCTAACTCTTCTGGCCAGCTCCTTCAAGGAGAGCTGTTAATCAGCTCAGTGGTCTGCAAAACCAAGGTATACTTAACTTTTGTTTGAACTTGATTTCGTTCACCATGTCCAGTTTTGCTCAGTTGATTGTTCTGAACGGTATTTAAATTTGTGCGAATTTGTAGTAACTGGTTTTGGTTTGCTTCATTCATTTTGCTGTTGTGCCCATAAGAATACGACTCATATTTCAGGTTATCAGAAAGGACCAAGTTTCGTTCACTGCTACTGCAATATTTTGCAGTCACACTTCCGTTTGAATTTGATGTAATGTAGGTTTGAATTTGATGTAATGCAGGTTTGAAAATGATGTCATGTAGGTATTAATAAGTTCAGTTTGTAGTTATCCGCCATATGTAGTTTTACCCACCAGCAAACATTTTCGCTAACCGCGTACGTGGCCCATTTTGTGAACGCATCGAACTGAACCTGTTCAAGACAGGGAGTCTTTGCAATCGTCTCTGGATTATATGGTGCGAGGGGCATGGCTTAGGGCGCAGAAAATTTCCGAAAAGAAACAGATGGTAAGCCACGAGGTAAGTGTCGGGATCCGTGCCTGTGGGTGCTTTGGCTACCGGATCACACCATAAACCCCCAATTACCATAATCATTCGGCTGCATGCGAACACGGCCTGGGCTGCCGCGAACTACTGATAGCCGGTATTTGAATCTCCTGGCTGTAATAGAAAGAATATTTGCTTTCTTCCCGAGAATCGACTGTAACGCCAAATGATATTCATTCGGTCAATCAATCAGTCTCCAGGGATTTTGAGGGTAATGGAATTCTGCCGCTGTAAATCAGTTTCGTGGTGGGTCATGCGACCTGGAACACGTTACCAAATTCCGAGTGTTCCCTGAAGGAAAACAAATTTGGCCATGAACTCAATTTTCCTTTTATTGACTATCGTTTAAACTCTGGAGCATCAGCACTGCCCTTAACATCTACCGGGGAGCATTATCAGCGTTAGATCTAAAAGTGGTCGCTTTTCAAGATGGTGCCTATAAGAGTCATCTTGCCAGCCAGTCTTCCTCACGACATCATTTTCTAGTCGTGACATCTAGGTCAGAGGTGGTTATAATGCGTTAAGTGATACGCAAAATACTTATTTTTTTTTATTCTAAGTAAGACATCCTCAGTATTTTTATTACTCGTTTACAGATATGAATTTTTTGCTTTGGAATGTCAACATAGTCCAGTCAACTGACAAATAAGCATGAGATATGAAAAATTAAGCATAACGCGTGTGAAAGCAAAGGAAATAAGCAGAGTTGGAGCAATTTACTGACTCACTCTCGCTCTCTCGTGAGCCGAATGTCGCCCAAAGCAAAAATTAACACTATTATTTACTTGGGTGCAGGTTCTTTGCGTCCGTTTCTATTTGCATACTTCATGCTGTCTGAGAGGTTGGTAAGTGTTGACCGTTTCTTTTGGTCTCGTTAAAAAGTGTTTTCGCGTATTGTACTGATGATCAAGAGTTTAATATTTCTTTGAGATGAAAGTAGATTATTTAATAACCTTTCTCCGCCTTCGGTTCGGTGTTGGAACTTTCAACAGTCAAACATTTTGTCGAACATTGGTTTTACTAATAAAAAAATATGAAGTTTATGGCACAATTTACCTGTTGACATAGTTTTCTTTGTGCATTGTGAAGAACTTTCAACAGTCAAACATTTTGTCGAATATTGGTTTTACTAATAAAAAAAATGAAGTTTATGGCACAATTTACTTGTTGACATAGTTTTCTCTGTGAATTGTGAAGAAAGCATTTTTTAAATAATATTTTGTGTAGGTTGTATTAATACGTACGTATTTCAATACTTATATCTGTTGTTGGTAAAATATTGCATGGCATTCCTCAAACACACTAAAGATTTTGTTAGTTTCTCTCTCCAGCCTATTGAAGATGTTAAGTGCTATGTCTAAAGAAACCACAATTAGTCATGTCACCTTTGACCTTTGTCAGGCATCTTTGCTTAGTTTCTTAATTTCATATTCTGCAAAATATTGTAGCATGTATACGATGTGCTATTTTATTTTCGGCTAAAACAATCCACTCAGTGATTCCATCATCATCAAGTGCTTTCCATCTCCTGTGTTTCTTTATTACCTCGAGAACCGAGAATGCCGTCGTGAGTACTTTTGGCTATTCTTGCGCTTCTGTTATATCAAGCAAAGTATCTCCTTCATATCTCGTGTTCACCACCTCTGAGCATAATGCGTATGTATTCATATATCCATGAATACAAGAATATCATTCATATAATTTTCCTGTTCTGAACATTTTGTTTACAGCGGATTTCCAGTGTACCATACGCTCATATATATATATATATATATATATATATATATATATATATATATATATTATATATATATATATATATAAAATGTGTTTTATATATATATATATATATATATATATATATATATATATATATATATATATATATAATCTGTATGTATGTAAGTATATATGTATGTATGTTTATACTAACAGTTTTCTCTTGCTTGGAACTAAGAGTCGGATAAGCTCTTGCTAGCAGGGCGATGCTCACTTTGGCAAGCGCTCATACACAATCAGGCATGAAATGATGTCTATTTACATTTTGACCATTGCATGTATTATTCAGTTATTCAGCAAATTAAAGATAAGATGCAAAAAAGATTGTTTATGGGACATCTGGTAAATCGCCAATGATCATGAGGGACGACTGCAGGTATGGAAAGTATTCATTAAAAATTGAATTAGGGTCCCTTGTACAAATACCGATGAGAAAATAATGCTTTTCCTAGTCCGGTCTTGACTTGTACAAGAAGGAAAAGGCTAGCAGGAAAAGGGTTGATGCCCGACCTTAAAGATAATAGTGAGAAATCAAGTAATGTAATTAACCAATGCTTGGAGCCGTTTGCTCAATTTTTTTTTTTTATTATAAAAAAAAATACGGTGACGCTAACTGCAGGCATAATGCGGAAGAATTGGCTTCTTTTTTTTCGCCCGGCCATTAGACATGTAAATGCAATCGTAAAAGTTAACCGGGAACCTCTCGGGAGAGTTTTGGTTATAAATAACAACAAATGGATTTAATTGGTCATCACCGGGTCTGCGTGGCGGCCCTTTCGTTTTTGGTATTCACATGGTGTCACTCATTAAGACCTTTGTTGACCTAATGAATGCAATGTTGGGTTCCTAATGGAAAGCAATGGTTGTGACTTCGGAACCTTTAACTCCTTCCGTCCACCCCTCCCATCCACCCTCTTCATTTCCTTCTTTATTCCTGGGATCCTAATCAGTTGCTGTGTATTGGTAGCCTTCAATTAATGAGCATCGTGGCTCACCTCTGAGCAAGCTCATTAATGGTACTGTCATGATCAGCTGCATATTTCTGCTTACCGACTGTACTTTTTTCTAGGCTTGTGGTCGCTAAGGTTATGAGTTTTTTTTTTTTTTTTTTTTTTGCAGGACTAGGGTAACATAAATTTCTCTATCTTGCTGTCCAGCCACTCCAACGCCCCGCTTTTCACATTCTTACACGCTGAATGGTCGAAGTGCCTCAGTGCTTGGCTTTCCCACCAAAATTTCATAGTCAAGAAAAATCAAATACCCTGCTGAGGTAAAGTAAGTTTCTTTTTAGCATCCAGGAAATTCATGGTGATGTTTTAATCAGGTGACTCTGTCTGTCTGTCTCTCTCTGAAATAATGTCAATCCCGCTTGCATCCAAGTCATTGCTAGTAATGATTTAGCCAGTATCTCTCTTCTCTCTCTCTCTCTCTCTCTCTCTCTCTCTCTCTCAACGGTGAAGTTTTTCGTACATTTTGTTAGTCATTTGCATTATATCGTGATGTACCAAGTACATGACCGTGTTAATTAGCCTGGGACAGTTGTAAGGGTTTTTCACGAGGATGATCTATGAGAGGCCTCGGTAACGTTGTTTCGATACACTTCGAATTAGTTTTAGCATAGTGTATGCGTTAGAGCTAATGATGTTATATACCTTTTTAATGTAGGACGTGATGTATTTTCTGATTAGTCTTCTGCCGTTTATTTTGTATTAAATTGAATTCAATTTAGGAGCATCCGACAAGTTAACATTGTTAAAAATAGATGCAGGACTCGGTTGTAAGTGGTCGTTGATACTGGATTCAAACTTGAAAATTTGAAAGCGACCTGTTCTGCCCATTTAGCGGAATGCTGAAGGCAAGAGGTGCTCTGAAGATCAAAATGTGTGATATAGTTTGTGTTTAGCTTAATACCTAATCATTCAGTGATAAATCTCCCGTGTATTAAAATCGTTCATTTGTAATAAAAACTGTCTAACGAAACGTATAATACGGTATTGCATAAACAGCGATGATGGCCGTCGGGAGTTACTCTCGGAACTTTGCATAAAGGGTATTCTGTGGATGTGCGCCTTTGTCAGAAAAAGAAGACGTAGAAGCAACAATTTTCTCGTAGGTACTTCGGTGCACACGGAACTGATCTCAACCTGTAATCTGCATATAATATTCAAGCACCAAAATACCACACCGTTCTTGCCGCGGCCGGTTTGTAATCGCATTATGTTGTAGCAAATGCGCTGTTTTCAACGGTGTCAATAGCAACGAAATTCCTGTGCTTTGCCGGTATTTATAGATCAAGATAAAAGGATACGGTTCCGTCAGCTCGCTGATGAAGTGGTTGTAATCACTATTGTCATTTCTTAACGCGTCCAAAAGGACTGTTATGGCTGTGTAAATTATTTTCTCCTGTTTAAATATATGTATCGCTGTTTAATTTTTCATACCAAAATTATGCCTATGAGTCTGAAATCGCCAAATATTTGAATTACAGGACCATTACAATTTTGGCTCGGTGACTCAGTGTTTTTTCTGGGATGTGGGTCGTTTATGTTAACCTCTCTCTCTCTCTCTCTCTCTCTCTCTCTCTCTCTTAAAATGTCTGCTTGAGCCTTAAGGGGTTTCATTCAAACTTGCCACAAAGGTGGTTTATCGTGTATTGTTGTGCGTGATGGCAGATGGTGATGGTCCGTTTGCCAGTCTATACGCCTAACAGTTGGCCTTTCAGTCAGCGATCTATTTCGCATACCCTGTTCTCACAACTCTTGACACGGTTGAAAGAATTTCAGTCAAACTTGCCACATAGGCAGACCATCATGCATAGATATGAACGAAAGCAGATTGTCCGTCTGTCTGTCCATCACCTTGTTTTAACATAATGTCAGTCCATCAGGTGTGTCGTGCTTACCTTATCATCCACCATTCCTTTAACACAGCTGAAGGGATTTCAGTCAAACTTGGTATAAAAGCAGACTGTAGATGTGCATGAGGGGAGGCTGTCTGTCATTCTGTCTGTAATGCTTACCTCTGATTGAAGGGATTCCATTCAAATTTGATTCAGAGGGACATCATCAGATACGAGTGCGAAAGTAAGGGAAGTTCTCTGTTTGTCCGTCCGTCCGTCTTATCTATCCGTCAGTCAGCTGTCACTCTTCTGTCACTCTAAAGCTTGTCTTCACTACCCCTACACGATAGACGGCTTTTCAGTTCAGCTTGGTACAAAGGCAGGCCACCATGCTTAGATGTGCTTGCAGGGAGACCGTCTATTGGTCTGCATGTCTGTTGTAGCAACTCTTTCACTCAAATTTGTTATGTACCTTTGGAAGAACAATAAAGTTGTCTTCTTCACTATTTCATCAGTCGGAATTCCCCTAGAAGTGGGAACATGCATTTCCATAATATTGCTTTCTGTATGCTTGTTACATTGGATACAAGTCGATTGGAAGATTATGTAGCAATGGGCAGTCATCGCAGTATCTTAGCTTTGATGGAAGGTGATGCGGGATTAAGTAATGTGGTTATTAAAGTTCGTTATCGCCTCTGAATATTTTGCAAGTACCCTGACGTTGAAGTCTAATGCCTGTGGGTGTTATCAGCATTCGATGCCTTATGCAAATTATTGTTTTTCTCGCTATCTTTCACCTGATAACCCTCTGTGTTTATCAGCTAACAACTGATATGTGGGGTGCTTTAGGATAATGCGAACCTTGAAGGCACTTTCCTTGCCGCAGATATTTTATTTTTGTAGCTTGCATGCATGTCTGGTTTTATTAATGTATACTTTATGGTAAGTAGATAACCAAAGAACAAATTTCGTCTCGCAAGCAAAAACGCTTTTTTTTTTTTTTTTTTTAACATCCCGAAAAATAAATGGAAAATATGAGGAAGGTGATGCTTTACACAACATGGCTTAAGACTGAACGTTTATGTTATTAATAAAAACTGGTGATATTATTAATAAAGGGGTTAATTACAGCGTAACGAATGGACTATAGCTGAACATTTTTTTGAAATTACCATTACTTGTTTCAGCTGTTACGCGAGTTAGTCCAGTTTCTCAGTAGCTCAAAACATCTGTTTTGATGGAATTCTTTTTCTTTACTTTTAATCTATTTTTTAAAAGTTTGTTTTCGTATGATAGAAATTTGTTTTCGTATTATAGAAAAGCGGACATGTTGGAAACTTGCTGTTTCATCAATATGTTATCTGAACTCCTTTTAGACAACTTTTCTTGAACGCTTAAAGGTTAGTTGTTCGGTTTGTCTCTGGCTGTCTCTATCTCTCGAGATAAACGCCTAAAAGAAATCCACAAAAACCGAGTTGTTCTTTAATGGTACATGAAACATACGTGCCTAAAGAAATGCAGGTCTACCCCCAAAGCCACAAAAACTTCAGAGTTGTTCTTGGGAGCACGTTAGATATATAGTCAGAAGAAACCACTTAAAAAAAGGAGCGGCTTATGTGGTATGAAGAAACCGTAAATTCCAAGAACCACAAGTAACGTTTTGGAATTACTTAAAAGAAACAACTGGAATAAACAAATTCCCAAATACTTGCCTCTGAGCATTTATGGATGAATTTCAGTTGAAATTTTCAGATACAGATCCGGATGCCGATGAGATTTAAAAAAACTTTTTGTCCCCAAAATTATTTAAAAAATGACGACAGTTTCCAATAAAATCATGTAGGGCGGTGAGGTATGACCTAGGGAAGCACTGATAAGATTTCAAGACGGAACAGGATCCTACTCAGGATCCAGGACGATTGTCCACTTAGGTCAATATTTCAAGATGAAATGTTTCTCGGACATTGAGCCACTTTCCACAAATGTCCAGATTTTTACGGGGAATCCAGGTGGAAATGACTCTCTTTCAAGTGTTTTCTACATATTTTTACTGTTCTACATATTAGTGTTTTTGTTATTGTAGTTTTGTTTGGCATGAGACCTGTGATTATTGAGGAGAAAAACTAGTTCATGTGTTAGTCATATCAGATGCTGGTAAACCTAATTAAAAAAAAGAATAATATTTTGAACCATAGCTGAGGGCATATTTAAATTATTTTTTTTATTTTTTATTTAGATTCAAGTTAAGGTAGTGAGTGCGCGGTAAATATCTGTTCCGATTCATATTAATGTCGAGTATGCGATTAGATTAGATGACTCGGCCCAAATGTCATTTGACAATGTTGCGTGTAACAAGTGAAGACGTGTTGGGTTGATGTATTCCATTCAGTCACGTATCGTTTTCGTCTTCTTGAAGTTATGCTCTCTCTCTCTCTCTCTCTCTCTCTCTCTCTCTCTCTCTCCCCAAGCATTTTTATGGTAATTTCGGCTACAGATTTCCCTGCCCTCCCAAATATTTTTATGGTAATCCATGCCAACATTTTTCCCATAATGCCATACGTCAATTCTTCTTTAATTGGTCGTCTGATGAGCGGATGGTGAAAGGGTTGAAAAGTAGCCGGAAGGCAGATTGTACGGATAACTGCAATTTTCTCATAATAATACGTGGATGCCCAGGGGGCAACCTCACATGTTCTTTGGCTAGAGGACATTTTGTCGCTACGGTGCACTTGTCATCCTTTTGCGCTGGTTCTGTGTTGCCTTGCGATGTGAGATGCCTTGCTTCTGGCCCTCTCCTGCTCGGAGTCTCACGCGCTTTCTTTGTCTTCCAGTTGTTTTCCATGTTAACCGCTTCGCACCTGAAATGGGGAAGGGAAAGGCTATTATTAACATTTACAAGTAAATTTTCTTGGATGATTCTGCCGTTTTGAGGCAAAGAAAGAAACGTAGTGATGAAGAAAGTACGAGATAAAGGACCGAAACATTTTTTTTTTCTTTTGGGTACTTTGGAGACAAATGCCAGAGTTTCTGTAGCTGTTGAGTGGCGTGGATGATAAATTATGCTATAGATTATCAATCCTTCGATTCTCATTCTCTCTCTCTTTCTCTGCATGTCTAGCATCGTAATTCTCTTATGTATCCCAGGCCTAAGAAAACAGTCCATCGTTTCCTTGAGGGAAACTATAGACTCTTGGAAGATGGACGGCCGTTTGTTATGATTCTTATGGTTGTTGGTTGAAGAAAATCCTCAGTCATATGTGTTTAAATGTATTCTGTATTTCACTTTTGGGAGAGAAGAAGAGAATGCATGTGCACGCATATAATTGACGATATCCTTGACCCATTCTGAGATCACTGTTATTGTAGTTATTGCTCAAATTAAACAAATGTTCTTATGACTTAACCAACTAACTTCCGCAGACTTGAATACTATTATGTGTGAACAGGAAACGGAGACATCAAGGTAAATTATCCAACAAAAGGATGTTTACATACAAACACACCAATGCAAGTTAGAGAAACTAAGACAGTGGTGGTATTACACCTCCATAATCATACGGCGACAAGCGTCAACAGAAATGCAAAGAAAACCATTCCACCATTTAATAACCAAAGGGATGGAGGACGTTTGGTACCCTTGGGTAATGTGGTAACGTTTTTACAACACAAAATATTATTATTATTATTATTATTATTATTATTATTATTATTATTATTCAGCAGATGAACTCTGTTCATACGGAACAAGCCCACAGGGGGCCATTGACTTGAAATTCAAGCTTCCAAAAAAATATGGTGCTTGATTAGGAAGTAGGAGAAGGCAAAGGGAAATACAGAAAGAAGATATCTTACTTATTAAAAGGAAAACGTAAATTAATAATATAACAAATAGATAAAACTATTGAAATGCAAGGGGAATATGGATGTTGATGCTGTAAAAATGGAGTAAAGCGCTGTGGCTGTGTGTGTCAAGGTAGTAAAGGTTTTATTGTAAGTTCTTAGTTGAATACGGCTTATAGGTGATAAACCCGTGGAAGCTGCTGACACCTAGGCAAGAGAGCTGCATTCCCGGAATGGTAGAACACCAGTGTGATTACTGTCACGCGTGTGGATAATAATATCAAATACTGACGGCCGGGAAAACGAACCGACAATCCGGTGGCATTCGAGTATCTTTAATGGAAATGGGAGGTGGTAACCAACGGGGTGTTACCAGGCTTGACGGAGAAAGAAGGGGCTCTCCACCTGTGACGGAACATGGCAGGGAAAAGAGACATTCTGCCATGCTGTACATTCTCTTCTATCAACTTTTTTCATTGCAATACGCAAAATGAAGTAAGCTCTTTTAGTCCCCGTCAGCCGTATCAGGCCACAATAAGAACAAGATAAAGAAGTCTGGATATTTTTTTATGCTTCTATATATATATATGTGTGTTTGTATATACATATATATGTTATTATATATATATATATATATATATATATATATATATATATATATATATATATATGGTAGAACAATGCAGTAGCTCCATGGGGGCGATTTCTTCTTAACTTGACTTTTTCTGACAGTTTTTTGGTTGCTAATTATGGATTTACCTCAGTTTTTGTCGCACGAATGTAATTAACCTGTAAGTAACCCCTGAAGTCCATCCAACAACGGGTTTCCATACTCGATCTTCACGAGACAGGGCACTGGTACGTCTGTTTCGAACGGTTCATATCCCGTCCGGCAAGTGCAATAACTTGTTAACGTATGGAAAAAAAAAACGGTCCGGTACTAAACACGGTGAAGGGACATTCCATTTGGCCGACAACAAACAAATGCACCGCCAGTATCAGAAGCCCTAAAAGTGTAGGAAAAACCAGTTTCCAAGGTAGAAATAGGCGCGGAGCTAATACTTAGAGTTACCATATATATTTATATGCATTTTTATTTATACTTCAGAGGCCTATAGGACGAGCACCTTAATGTACTTATTTAGGGTTGGCCCGAAGAAGAAAAAAGGTGGGTCTTGATAACTTTATGCAGCGAGATAGAGGGTTGCATGGGTAGATAAAAAGGAATATTTGATTGTTTGTTGAAGACCGGTAGGCACTGCGTTTTATGTAACAAGCAAAAGCTTGTGGAACGTATCAAGTCACCTAGCAAGGCTCTGATATCCAGAAGATCCGTATTTTCTGAAGGCATGTCCCTTTATTCGTCAGCATAACATTCGTTTTCCGGTAGCCCTTTTTCTACTAAGATAAATTGTGGACGGGTGATAAGAAAGTGCTTTAACGAACTCCCAACAAACTCTTTCCAGTTATGTCTTTACCGTGTAAACATTTCAGTTGTTCTTCACATTTTCGGTAATGATGTTTTCACTGCTTTAAAGGAGTGTTAAGCATTAACCAAAGATGTCTTCGTGGATTTAGATAAAGGTGTTTCTCCTTTTCCCCAAATATGTTCCTGGTGCTTGAATGGCTACATTTACATTAATGAGGGGTAATGGGTTCTCACAATTTTCTCAAAGATGATCAGTATGTACCCAGGTTTGCCTAGTCATTAGTATAATTATGGGATATGAATTTAAATACCACTCCATGCAAATTAACGTGCATATATCGCTACACTACGCGCGTTTTTTCTATTTGAATTAAAATTAACGTAGCTTGAGTTATTCTTTGCATGTTTGAGGACGTTTTTCAAACAAGGCTTGCACTGTATATTCGACATCATATTATAGTTCACATTCAGTAAAATCTGATGTAATGCCAGTTTCAGTCGCATATTAATTATCGGTAAACGTTTGCCCTATGCTCGACGATAGCAGGGAACCTAATGATATTATGTAGTCGAGGAGAAAGTCATGAGAATTCAGAGGAAAATTCATTGTTCGGTTTTTCGGAATTGACTGCAAGTATCCTCGGACATTATCATTGTAACGTGTGATTGGCGCCGAGCAGATAAGCAGCCAATCGTGGTTAGCGTCAACGACATTGGCTGAGAGAGAGAGAGAGGGATTTATACTAGGAAATTGTTAGAATAAATCTTCCTTTTTTTGTGTCATATAGATGGTTTTCCTTTTAAAACTGTATTTATAGCTTTAATTAATGGAGTTCTAGCTGGTATTGATGAGATCCTAACATTTGATGCTATTACGTATTATTTTGAGATAGAAAATAGATAAAATTTGATTGGATTCGTTACGTGGGTAATTGATCTACCCCGGTCTGTGTAGAGATAATTCGGCCCAAAGGTACATTTTAGGGATTTGGAAAACGCCTTTTAAATTTGGGAATTTGAGAAATTGAAATATGCTGTTTACCATTAAAATACTTCCAGAGACTTTCAAGAGGTTCGCTACAGGTGCAAAATCCAAAAACTTGAACTTCTTCGTAGTTAACAAGCGTTTATTAGTCACAAGCCAATAACATTTTTTTTTTTTTTTACAATTTAAAGGAAATTCCATACTGTAGATGAAGATATCAAATGCAATGCACTAGTTTGTCGTATTAATGAGGTCTACTGTATGGACGATAATTTGTTATATATATGTGATATTTGGCCTTTGCAAAATATGTTTCTATTATTTGCAATAATTAGTTTTGCATTGCACATTTATTTGATGATAGTTTGTGCAAGGACCCTTTTGTTATTTACTATCTGCGATGGCAAAACATCTTCTTTTATTTATTATATACAGATATGTTAGGCATGGTTCTTATGTTTTCGTTATTTCATTTTTGTAAGGCCTCTACGATGATGCTATTTGTAATGGATCTTTGTTTATAAGCTCATAAAGCAATGTACATATTATTGAAGCACTTTAGTGGGAAGAATATTTGATGAGTGAAACCTTTAGGAGAACTTATTACATAACAAATAGATACGAACATGTGCTAAAAAAAATATTCGGATTGAAGTATGCTAGAGGAAACATGCAAAGCCAAGGATTAGGTTCGGGCCCATAAAGACTCTTGGGGAGTTTGTTATCGTAAAAGTTTGTTGGCGAGAGAGAGAGAGAGAGAGAAATTTTATATTCTATTTTATCCAACCCAGTTGCCAATTACATTAACAAGACGTGAGCATCAGCCGGGTTTAATGGTAAATGGGTTTAGAAAGTAGGGCCACAATTTTGCTTTGGTTTTTAGTACTTCAATTTTTGGTTACGGTTGTATTTTTTTCTATAGATCTTAGCAATTATCACTTCAAATTTCGTAGATAAGACTTTTAAGCAAACAAAATTTGTGGGCCATAATTAAGAATTAGAAATTATTCTTTCCTCACTAGATTTTGTTAAAAAGTCGAATTCAGACTTTAGGAAGCTATCAAATGTCAGAAAATATTGTTAGTGTTACAGTTTGGTAGGTCCTTTAGTCTTGGAACTGGTAATGAACATGGCCGCAGAGTATTAGGAAATTTCCCGTCCTGGCCGTTGCGTTACCAAACTAGATGACGATGGAAAATGTTATTCATTCACTCGCCTGTTGTTAGAGGCATATTTTATTCATTATTAGTTTTGTAAGCAAGCTAAGAGTCGGCATGTTCTCATCAATATTAGTAATGGCCTGCTCATTATTATTGGAAGTATTATTTACTGTTATGTTGGGTACATATCTACGTGATATTATTATTATTATTGTTGTTGTTGTTGTTGTTGTTGTTGTTGTTGTTGTTATTATTATTATTATTTATATTGGGGAGGAGACCTCTACGGGCATGTTTTGCTAATATAGTTGCTGCTTCGGCATTCATTTTGTACAGTGGCTTCTCCACGCGTCTTATAACATTCTTTTCATAAGCATGTAGCTGATTTATTAGGTCTCCTATGGGGAGCATAGGAGCAAACAGCGTGCCGTTACACTTAATGAATTAGCCACAAATAGTCACTTGAGCATCACTCAGACCTACACTTACTGCCGTAAGAGATGTTAAAAAGCCTTGTGACACTGACCGTGTCGTATGGAGCCCTTCTGTTCAAAGTTCACCACCTTCCTGATAATAGTATAGAATTCACCTTTTTAATATACAACTACTTAATTACGAGACAGATAAACCCCTCATTTCATTTAGTGGGACTGAACGGAGAATCACAATACCATCGGCTGGCTAATTTCTGGTTCTTCTCGAAGACCAATAATGTACCTCATTTAATTAACGGCCCCCCCCCACAACAATACAGTAGTAGCTCAGTTTTCCTGATATAAAGTAAATGTTGCGTGCTCAGGTGGTGCAGATGGTGGCTAAGCCAAGAAAACTAATCAAGCAAAAATTGATCTTGAAACGGAACTGGCTCAGTTAGACATAAAGGAAAAAGACCAGAAGATAAAGTACAGTGTTCAGCAGTCAAAATCACAGCTCTTTGAGCAAAAAATATCAACTCTTAGAAAATATGGGGCCGTAAGACTAAATGGGATCAGCATCCCCCATGGGCAGTAAATATCCTTGGATACAATACATCACACAGAGTATCAGGCATAGAGGCCCCCAACAATGGATTGAGAAAGAAAATATCAGCTTAACCCAGTTATACAGATCGAAGATTGTCCTCTCAGAAAATGAAGCTCATCCTGTACTAAAGTGGTACGTCCTATTTTAGAATGCCCATACCATATGGTTGATAGTATCAAAACAACAAATTAGAAAAGACTACAAAACTTTAAAATCCCTAGGACTCTCAAGAGCAGAAAGAATAAGAAAAGATTCACATGAGGATTTAAACATTGTTCCAGTGAACATCAGACTAAAACCGTAAACAAAATAAAAGTAATATACCATAAACCAAAACACGAGAAGAATATAAATACAAGTAAATAAAAACAGGAAAGTGCGTTGGCTGGCTCAAAGAGTAAAAAGGAAAAAAAAAAAAAAAACATGAAAACCCAGCGATCACCATAACATTGTAAAAGATATCCCCAAAATGGATGAATGAACACCACGTGGCACAAAATACACCGGAGACAAACTTAACGCCATATTAACGTTAAGTACAAGCTTGCAACGACTAAAACCACAGATATCAAATACAACTACACTAATCAACTGGGTACCAATCAGTAAGTGCGAGAAGGGTGTATTTAATTAATATTTAATCAATGCTACAATGAGATGAGGAAAAAGCAAAAGGATACGTGAGGTTACTTGTGTGTTCAGAGAGAGAGAGAGAGAGAGAGAGATGCCTGAAGTATGTATGTTGATTAGCAAGTGTATGACTGAATGTACCATCCTAGTAACCAGAACACACTAAAAAAAGTGGTGTGTGTGTGTGTGAGTGTGTAAGGGTAACTGAAAGAGCCACCAGCAGCTTCCAGTCCATCTAACTTGTTCCCCTGGCATCCTCTTCTCTTAAGTCTTGGATGCGAAGAGGAAAAATAAAAACATCAAGCACAACTTACTTATGTCACCCAAGATGGTTACGGCCACACGTCTTTCGCCTACTGCTGCCCCTCTCCTTCGCTGTCTTCATCAAAGTTCCCCATTATGCATGCCTCCATTAATCATTCTTTCCCAGTTAACGATCCCCAGTTCCTACCCCTGCATCCCTCCAGTCCTTCTAGTAACTATTCGTGCTGTACTATACGTAATTCATCCACTTTTATAACTTAGTAGATGAACGCAGGAGCGCGAGTCGAAACGTTATAGGATGTTCATTACAACAAAACATCGTTAATGATCCTAGGAAACCTAATATACCAGCCACATACCCATAAAAAAACAATGTTATAACTCTATTCAGAGTGAATGTCATACAAATTGAATTATTATTATTATTATTATTATTATTATTATTTGCATAACTTATAAAAACTTTCACAACTACGAAGTAATGTTTTCTATTTTTTTTTATTACAGGTAAACCTTTTTATGTGACTTAATTTGAGTGCCTTCGGTTTCGTTTTTAAGGTAAGTGTATCTTTGCTAGCGGCACCTTCACCTTTTTGCAGGTGAATCATTTTGGGAAATTTATGTTCGAATGAATTCAAAGAGCAACACTGCTGTCGTTTTAGGGTCCTTCCAGATTCGTTACCAT
This sequence comes from Macrobrachium rosenbergii, assembly GCF_040412425.1. Lineage (NCBI taxonomy): Eukaryota > Metazoa > Arthropoda > Malacostraca > Decapoda > Palaemonidae > Macrobrachium > Macrobrachium rosenbergii. Next base: position 7,500,166 of record NC_089765.1, on the reverse strand, counting down.
CCAAAATCGTTTGCATAACTGCACAGTAAATTGTAAAAAGTCAGTTACATTCTATAATGAATTTGGTTACAGTAACATTTTGTTGCGAAAGTACTGTTCCCTAGATAACAAGGTTTCATATATAGATAGCAATTAGTACTTGGGTGTTCATGAATGCATGTATATTCAGTTAGGTGAATTTTCATGTATATTGAGGTATGTGAATGTAAATGGGTCCTTTAGCTCATTGTCGGAGCACTGGGGTCGTGTTCACAAGTTCCATGGTTAGAGCTTGGCTTGCTGCCCACCAGTCGACCTAATTGGTGCCAAGAAAAGTGCATGAGGCTAGCAACTTCATCCTTAGTGTCACCCCTTCTAAAACACAGACAATTTCTAAGATGAACAGAAAACTTTATATACAGACTTTCAGTGTTCAGTGGTTAGAGGAAAGGTTTGCTTTAGGGAATGGCATGTGCATTTATGCTATTAATCGAACCTTTCTATCCAGCAAGTACTGGGCTGTCTTTTGTTAGGGCTTAAGAGTGCTGAGATATGCTACAAATGATCAAATAAGTTATATAGCATAGGGTGCTACTGCAAAATATTTAATTATAGAAAGGTGCGAGAAGCCAAAGCGCTGACCTTTAACTAAAAACAATTTTGTCATGAAATTTAAAACCGCTCCACGTTCATACTTGAAAGATATCCTTCAGGGTGCTCAAGAGGTCATAACTTGCTAAGTAATATGTGCTATACAATTGCATATTTCCATTATTTGGTACATGCACATTTTGGATGACACCTCAAGCCTTTTATGTAGGCTTGGATGTAGAAAATTTGTTTATATATCGACTTTACTCACTGATCTTCTCACTCCCCACGAGATACTGATTTAGCTTAGCTTCCTCAACTCTTCACATAACTTGCACCTAGTAATGTCTCCTTAAGGGCGCTAGTGTGGCTTTCCTCCTAGTAATTTCAATTACTTCCTAACTAATGCGCAGGTCTCCTTGTATATCCATAACTCCTCGTGTACCTCTCCAGTGCTATCATTCCCTTTCATTCATTCACTGTACCCCTGTAATTTTGCCTTTCCATAGTTTACTGTCTCCTGTGTTCCTTCCCTCACCAGCTCTTCTGCTTTCTCACTATCTTTCATTCCAATAAGAGATGGTATAACTCAGAAAACAAAGAAAAGCAGATATTTCCTGTTTTCCTTTGCCTTATATGTGAAGTATCTGAGGTTTCTTTGTATCCCTCACTATTATTTTAGCTTTCCCAGGTGATATGATTCATATATGTTTCTGCATGGGGCTGTGAATGTCTCAGTTACTTCATTCCTTTCCTTGTACTTTCTTTTATAACTGCATTAACTACAGGTATTGTTGGCGTGGTTACTGTTATAGTAATTATCCGCTAAATATTCATAACTGTATTAAAGAGTGTTGGTGACAGACCTCCTCCTTGTGGAGTTCTCAAGTTTGTTTTTTTCCATCTCGATTTCACTTCTTGAAATTACATTTAACTTACTCTGTCTTTAAGGGATTCCATAATTAACTGTAGTGCTCTTCCTTTTATTACTTCTGATTGATCAAGAGAGCCATGTGACTAGATTTATCAAAGACCTCTGTTGAATCTGTGGATACCGTAAGCCTTCCTTTTTTTTCTGCACTACTCTGTGGATGTAGTGATGCTTACTTTCTGTGATAAGTATCAAAAACAGTTAGTAACTTTGACTTAATAATGCTGTTGAGTCTGATAAGATTGCTCAGATACCTTGCACAAGCACAGAGTCGGGGAGATGAGTTAAGT
>NC_089765.1:7430875-7493375 GCF_040412425.1 Macrobrachium rosenbergii | reverse complement strand
ATGTAAACACGGGCCGGGTGCCGCCGCCGCTGTTTACGCGATCGAGCGATCTGTTTAATTCTGCTGGAAACTGACGCGTCGAGAATAGTTTCGGGAGGTGACTGGCAGAGCTTGATGGCTTTTTAACATACCGTGTCTCGCCTCCCCCAGATTCCTTACCGGGCGTGTGTGCAAATGTTTTACATCAGATTCTTATCAGACTATTGCTCGCTACAACGCCATATCGTAGTTGTTTTCACAGATAGAAAAAATTAAGGGAAGATGGTAACTTAAGGTAATAGCACCTGCGGCTTGAGTGACAGCTTCTGGTAGACTCATCCGCTAAATTTTGCTCTCTTGAATTTTCTTTCTATTCTCGTTCTTTTTTTTTTGTGAGGGCATTATAGCTCATTATAGTTTCTATGTAATGAAAGTTCTAGGCTTTTTTGTTAATGGCTGCATTGTTAGTGCGGTGTTAAAAATTTTTGTTAATTGAAAAGAATCAAGAGTAATGACAGATGTTAACTATTTACCCATATTTAGTAGTATGTCAATGGCCAATTTTTTCCATTGTTCTTTACTGTCTATGCTCTAAAAATATCGGTTTTGAATAAGGCAATATTACGGCTAATAAATAGATTAGAACAAAATTAGCCTTTTATTCAAATCATCAGTAAGAACAGTAGCGATAAAATGATTAATGACTTTCGGGAAATGAATCATTCAGTTGCTAATAAAATTCCTGCTGATGCATTAAACATTGTTATACAGCTTCCAAGTTCTATGAACTGCAGTAAAAGCCTTCACCTAATCCCCATTATTCTCATCCAGTTGAGGCCCGTGTGTTAAGGTTTTATCTTAGGAGAAAATATCCATCCATTAAATTTTTCAGAAGATGCTTTTACTGAACATGGCCCCTGTTTATCATTACTTAGCGCCATCACATCTCTATCAAGCGCAAAATTGACTGAGTCGAGTAGGTGGCACAGAAAACCTCCTTCCTGTACAACTCGCCTGTGTCTCCCTTTTAGAGCTTATCTGGCCGGAGCTCTAAGAGTGCTCTGCCCCATACAACATCACTCTTTGTTAACTACCGATGCCTTGTGTCAGAGTCGCTATCTGGCCGCCAGTCAGTCACCGTTATCTGGCAATGAAACTTAAGAGTGGCCCACAGAAGCGGCTATCTGCGATAAGACCCGATAAGGATAAATTCATATCAAAGGCGGGTAGTCGTCAGCTGTCGTTTTTCGGTAGGAGAGCCATCTTTTGAAGGGGCAGCTACAGGAGCATTAGGTGTCCGTCCGATTATCGCGAGGTCATTACCGCAGGTTTTAAATGGGTGATTTACGAGGCTGGTGACGGCGATAATTAGGTGTGATGCTGCGCTCAGTTTATATATGCCCTGTCGCTCGGTGACCTCCCCCGGCAGCCCTTCAGCCTCCAACTCTCTCTCTCTCTCTCTCTCTCTCTCTCCATTGTAATTTGTACCCATAGTTTTCTTCTCGCTTGTCAACCACTCTCTCTGTCTCCCCAATTAAATGAACATGTTCCCAGTTTCTCTCTCTCTCTCTCTCTCTCTCTCTCTCTCTCTCTCTCTCTCTCTCTCTCTCTCTCTCTCTCTCTCTCGAATTAAATGAACATGTTCCCAGTTTCTCTCTCTCTCTCAATTTAATTAACTAGTTTCCATAGTTTTTCTCCTCTTTGTCTTTCCTAGTAAACTTGTACCTTTCTCTCTCTCTCTCTCTCTCTCTCTCTCTCTCTCTCTCTCTCTCTCAGTAAACTCTTACCTTTGTTTTCTTACCATCTTCTCCCCCCCCCCACATATCTCACTCTCTTTGTGAGTGTTTCAGCGCAACTGCAGTTTCTACCCACATTCCGTTATTACGCTAAAAAACCGTAAGATATTTTCGTCAAGGGAATGGCAGGTTGGACATCTGGATTCATTTATTCAGTATTTCTCCATTTCTTAATTTATTATCGTGGTGGCATGTATGTTGAAGACATACTTGCATTTTACTATTTTAGTTAATTTGATCGACCATAATTCAGAGGGTTTCCAATAACGTTCTACTTGCCCATCCAAAACTAGCGACGTTACCAATGCATCAGAAGAGATACTTTGGACCAGCAAGGTAGTTTCGTTGCGCATGTTTGCATTATGAACTAGATAAGAAGGGGGGAGAGAAAGAAAAAGTTTATTTTTTACGTTGCTCATTCTCTGGCATTTTCTTTTCTGCTCAGAACCGTCTTGCAGAAGACAGTTTCTGGAGAAAACTGACGGTTTGCCCTGATTGTTCTGTATAACTCCATCCATACTGATTCCAGATTGAATGAAATTTGATTAGGATGAGTCTGCATATTTTTCTGTCAGCGTAGTTGTGTTACCTCTCAGTTCTTTAATCCATCGTCAATAATTTATGGAATATGATAATCTGCTATCTTTGCTGGCTTGCTCTATCCTAGAAAGTCAGTATCGAAGTTGGAGAAGCGATATATGGATGCATGTATTCTTGGAGAAGCTGTATATAGATGCATGTATGCACATACGTACATTGTTTATATTCTTAGATGAGAAATCTGTATATACAAACAGATATTTGTAAGTATTCATTGTTGTCAAATAAGGTGTAGTAACCATAGCTTTGTCAGACTCACTTCATTGAAGTGTGTATTGAAACCGAATTTGGAAGAAATGAAAGATGACTGAAGCCAGGTGAGAAATAAAGTTTAAGTAACCAGTGTCTCTCAGACTGTCAAAAGCTGTATCTTTCAGGAATTGTAATAAATTTTAGGCAGAATTTAATGACTCATGAAGATGAACCTCTCGCTGAATATATATATATATATATATATATGTATATATATATATATATATATATATATATATATATATATATATATATATATATATGTATATGTGTGTGTGTGTGTGTGTGTGTGTGTGTGTATAGTAAAGGCAAATGCCACGAAGGGAAAGTGAATCCAATGAGTAGTTGCTGGCCCTTTCAACACACCGTCCTTTACTAGTGGACTGACGAGAAATATAATAGTAAGTTTACAAGGAAGGTCGTGTAATCGACAGATGACCTACAGACATCCCAGAGGGTGGGGATTATAAAGGAACAGATGCACCTGGATGTCATCTGTCAGTTATACGACCTCTCTTATAAACATACTTTTATATTTCTCGTCAGTCTGCTAGTAAAGGACCGTGTGTCGAAAGGCCTAGCAACCACTCCGTTGTTTCACTTTCCCTTCGTGGCATTTGCCTTTATTTATACATTCATGTTCCATATCTTCATGATTCAGTTATACACGCACGCACACACACATATATGTATACTGTATGTGTGTATATATATATATATATATATATATATATATATATATATATATATATTTATATTTTTTTTTTTTTTTTTGCTGACCGAAAGGTGATGTGACTGCATTTGGTAACTACGGAGACCATTGCACTTACGTCGCTTGTAACACACTTAGAGAAAGAAGTAAACAAGAAGCGTAGAGATGGACGAATTAGCTGTAGACAAAGCATTAGCTGCCCAGGTCCGCTAATTGAGCAGCAGTGTAAGGAAATTAAAAATCCAGTTCTGATGACTTTTGTTGATTCCGAGAAGGGATTTGACAGCGTCCACAGACATTATTATGGAATGTCTCGCGTCACTATGGCATTCCCTATGGATATGTAAAGTTAATTGAATTTGTCCATGAACGAAGCAGATGCGAGGTTAATGCTGAGGGGATGTAGTTAAGTGAACTAGTAGTGAATACTGGGGTGCTGCAGGGGAATGCATTGCCCCTTTACCGTTTGCCCTTTTCATAGATTCTTTTAGACAAAAGTGGTCGGAGATGGAGGAGAAGGGTTACTTTGGAGTAAAGATAGACACGTAACAGACTGAGAAGAATAAGCAGATGATGCTGTTTTAATAAGGAAAACACCTCAAGATATCCAGGGAAATGGGACTCAGAATTAACCTAAGAAAATCAGAAATACTGAGGACAGAGTGTGCACAAAGAGACAGAACAACAGATGAAGAAAAGAGTTTCTGCGTTGCACATTTTAGTTACTTAGGAACGATAGCATCCAGTGTGGGTTATTTTGAGTTTGAATTCGGCAGAGAAACTGAAAAAAGGCTTATCAGACAGCGGTTAGGCTGAGTAAGATTTGGGAATACGATAGACTAAAATTACAAACGAAGTGAGATTATAAGCAAGCCTATTGTGATTCGTGGTATGGATATGAAACAATACCCAGGATATTTTGTCGATTTGAAAATAAAGCTTAAAGAACATTATTTGGAGTTGGATGGCAGGATAGAATTAGAAATGATACCATTAGGAAAATTATGTTCCATATGTAGATGAGATAATGATGAAGGGGAGATGGAAATGGTTTATACATAGCTTTTGCACAAGCCCTAGGAGAATATTGTCTGCTTGTCCCCTGTAGGCCCCAGAAGAGTTGGATGATCCAGACCTACTTAGATGAGAACCAAGTGGATACTTCTGAAAGATGCAGGACAGGAAAGACATTAATGACGGAATTTCACAAAGGCCCTTTGCGTCACGTACCGTTGGAGACGATGATTTTGCTTGTATAAGTGTGTGTGTGTATATGTATATGTATATGTATATGTGTATATATATATTATAGATATATATATATATATATATATATATATATATAATATATATATATATATATATATATATATATATATATATATATATATATATCTATATATATATATATAATGTGTGTATGTGTATAGTGATTTTATGATTTTTATTTAGCATCCCGAATGCGGTGAACCCATTTCTCTCTGACCGTGTTTGAGTCCAGCGATATTTTTGTGTTGAGTTAGTTTTCGTACTGTAATACTTAATTTGTAATTTATCGGTGCAAGGTAAAAATTACACAATAACAAAAATAGAAAGTAAGAAGAATTAAAAGTAAAATTTGCTAACAAAAAAGCAATAAAGATATATGTATACCAAACTTAATTTTTGCCAGCCAGTCTGGACTTAGCAAATCATAGCATCATAATTGTTAATGAAATGGTTAAACTAATTTATTGGTACATGCATGTATGTTTCGAATTTGTTTACTGTATTTTACCATTAATTGTTTTCATATGTAGCACAGGCCCAAGACTAAGGATCTGTGTTAACTTTAATTTTTTAACCACATTAAGTAACATTCAGCAAGCTGTCAAAATAATGAAGTACATTACGTACTTGACATTGCTGAAATACGATGCAGTTGCAGAAATAAATAAATTATGCTGTCATTTTTATATCTTGTATCCATGTATCCACTAATGTATTAGATATTGAATTATGGATAATTTATATATATATATATGTGTTATTTTATATATTTGTTTTAGTTCATTCTATAATCTGTTTATATTTTAGTTATATAACTTTTTACCTTTCAATGTTACCAGACTTACTGTTCTCGAAAAATCCCCCGAACAACCAAGTTGTTTAATTTGTGGTACCGATCGGGAGCAAGTATAGCTAAGAATGAAAATGAAACACCAGAATGGCTAATGAATTTGTTGTAAGTAATGGCAGGTGTAGTTCGTAAATAGAATGAGACATAGCAACGCTCAGTATCGCAAAGTGTTCTAAAGCGTAGATATGAAAAGAAGAGAAAAAAAATGATAGTGGTCGAACACAGACTTCATCAAGTAAATCAGGTGTGGTTTTAAGTAAAGAAATTTCTTCGGTAAGTTTTAACGAGTGGAATTTGGTGTAGTTGCTTCATTAACTATAGGTTAGAACTGGTTACAGAGTGAATCCTGTACCGTATGCTGCCGATTGTCTTTTTGCTTAATTAGGTTGTGATTTAAGGGACTGGCGCTCTGTCTTGATAGCTAACGCTTTTGGAGTTTGGACTTGGACAGAGAACTATCAGGTATAGAACTAGTTTTTGTGAGATTCCTGTCATTTTTGTATTTTACTTAAAATTCTGACACAGTCTCGTTAATAATAATCGTGATGTGCATTAATTCTGGTTCGCCATAAGGTATTTTATGTTCTTTGTCCTCTCCTGCTAGTCATCTCTAGATTTTTTCATTCCTAATCTGCTTACAAGTTATTTATTTGTTATGTTCCACAGTTTAGAATTAGTATGATTCGGAATGAACTTATTTATATATATATATATATATATATACCTCTGTTTTGAATGGGCATGGTCCTTGAAAGTATTTTACAGGCTGTTTTGGATGTTCCTAATATGTTTCAGAAACGTAACGTATTAGTGAAGTCTGGAACGAATTATATCTTAAAAGATGCCGGAATGAAGCCCTGTGATTAGGGAATGACTTTTCTAGCGTTTGATTTAACTTGGTAATCCAGTTGACAGGCTTGGGAATGAGTGACGGTGGCTTTTGCAATGCTGGGTAAGTAGGCAGTTTTGCAGTATGTTGTATGGTATTTAATAACCTCTGTTATGAATAAACTTACTCTAGTTACTGTCCGTTAAGGGACTGTTTTGTCAAATACCAGTCTGAGTGAGACAGGAAGTTTAATGTATAGGTAAGTTGCAGAAAGAAAATGCAGTGTATATTTGGGGATAAGCGCTTGAGACTCTCCTTGTGGGCATTACATGGGACTGTGGTTTCATTTTAAGTGGTTGTCATGAATGTGAAGAATTGCTCAGTTGGAATAACCACTTCTCAGCCTAAAACTGATCTTCAAACTTTGTGCGGGCCTTGATCCATTCAGTGTCCTTAAAATATGCAGTTGGTCATTTAGAATTATAGACGATGGTAAGAATTGTAAAGGATGAGGAAAGCTCTTATGTACCCTCTGTCCCTGTATAGAGCTTCGTGGTCATCGTTCTGTTTGGTAGTAATTTTTTTACCAATAGTAGAATTTGTGCTGATATTTGTAAACTTTGAGGGAATTTCAGCCGCTAATTTTTTTAGTACTGTAATGGTACTGTATAATCTGTTGAAGATAGTTCTATACCGATCTTGTGCGTGCTTCGTTTATGGGAGAAATGCTGTTTTATAGATAATGCAAAGCCTTTACGGAAGGATTAGTTTCGCAGAGGAATGAGAGGAGAATCAGATGAATATGTGTTAAATGTTTTCACTGCGTAGGGTAAATGTACTTCGTCGAAGCCACCACTCTTTTAGTTATGATATTATATAATTTGAGGTATAGATAATATTCGTCTGTTATTTGTTTTCTAGCCTTCTCATGTCCCCCCCCCACAACTCCATTCATGGCAGCGAACCACTGCAGTTAACTTACCACCAGATATGGTGTCCAAAAGAGGCACGGAGCGGGTTTAAAGGAACCAGTTGAGACCCAGATCTTTTACCATACCAGCGACCAAGAAAGGCTAGAGATTGTGGTGGACAGAAGATGGCAGTCGAAACCTCTGACCTGTGTCTCCTATGAAGAACCTTTTAATTATTTACTTCACTTCTGTAGGTTCTGCCAATTACCTGGGCCACAGGCCGTCTGAGAATAAATGCCAAGATTGTCATTGACAGATAAGAGACTAAATGTATTCGGTTGAGAGGGAGAGAGAGAGAGAAGGTTCGACTGGTGTCTAGGTGATTTCGGAAAGGCAGTTAATGTGTGAGAACTTCTTCCAGCTCCTAATAAAGTAAGGCATGCGCGTTTCCAGTTCGCGGGGCACCATTAAAGGATCTTCAGTTGACACAAGAGCAGTCGGTTCGTAATATATGTGGCATGAAGGAGATCTACTTGATTTACAACCTGCCAACGCCCTCCACCCTTCCTCCTCCTCCTCCTCCTCCTAACGCATCTTGAGTAACCTGCGTACAGTTAATGATAAGCCCTCTGCCTCCTAAATACTTATTTATTTTTTACTTATTTCATCTTCATCACTTTTTGGTTTTAATTTTTTTTTTTTGTTTTTGTTTTTGTCAGCTCATCCTTATCTTTAGTATTCTGATTACTTCAGAAGGCTTTGTAAGTTAGAGAGAGAGAGAGAGAGAGAGAGAGAGAGAGAGAGAGAGAGAGAGAGAGAGAGAGAGGCTAGACATACAGGGAGATGACATGTAGAGTGATTCTTTTATCGTGAAATTTTCTAATCTCATCTTAACCACATGGGGCTAAGGGACCTCTTTCCTTAATGCGTTGGAACCTGTTAACTGACCGCCTTCTCTTCTGCGTCAGCTTCTGTGAAACTCACTTAAGACTTTTATCTCGGCGATTTCTGTTTTATATTCAGTTCATATCTCTCGTCGGATGCGTCATTAATGGTGTACATTTTCTCCCTTTTCTCTGGCTTCCTGGCAGTAAGTTTGTTTTTATAGCATTTTGCTAAATAAATTTGGACACTAATTCCGTAGATATGAGTTTTTGTTGGTGGAATGACTACTTATGTAAAATGAAGCTGTTTAGAAAGTTTGCTTATAGCAGTATCTTTTCAGCTTATATGAAATTTTCTATTTTTAATCTTTATATACGTTGGTATCAGTAATATTAAAACAGGCTTGATCGGATCTGTGTTGAAAGTACGTCAACATAGTTATTTTTCTGTGGAACGGCAAGGTGGTTGTCCGTCCCTATTACCACGAAAGTTTTTATTTTGGAATGTAAAAGAGCCGTTTTTTAGTTTCCAAGTTTCTTACGGGAGTCAGATGTTTCAAATTATTTATTTGCTCCAGTTATTTTCCCGTTATTGATATTAGGCATCACTGGAGCCCTGGCAATTACTGATTTAAAATGTTAGTTTGTCATTAATTCTCTGCCTGTCACCCTTAACGAAACCTGCCGAAAATTTGACTTACTGATAAGCCATTTTGCTTTGTGATCGTCGTGGAATTTTTTAGTGCTCTCGTTATTACTGCTAATATTTATAATTGTTGTCCTTACTCTTGCCAATATTCTATTTTTGTCATTAAAATTTCTCCAGTGATATAACGTTGATTATTGTTATCGATCAGTGTGATCGCTCAAATAATGACTTGTATAATATGACTCAAATATTTGTTTTTGATAATTGTAGCTTGTATAATATGACTCAAATATTTGTTTTTGATAATTGTAGCTTGCTGGTAAGACTCGGATTTTAAAAGCAGTATTCATTATGACCTCTCACGATATGAAATGTATAATGATGAAGTAGTAAGAACACATGAAAATGAAGAAACATATGCTAAAATTGTTGTGAGATTAAATGTATCGTATCTTAATACGTCATTTTTGTCTCGTCTATATATTATTTTAAGGAAAATTCCACGTATATTGACTTTGGATTATCCCTGGATTATGTCCTAAGTGCTGATTGTCAGTGTGCTTATGTTCATGTAACGCGTTATCTTGGATAAAGATTTTTGTTATATAGGGAAATTTCCTATGTTTATGTGACATGAATCTTTAAAAAATGGATTAGCCCTCTTGTGTAAGTACATAAGAGGGCCAATCACGCTCGTGCATTTTGAAGCAAGTTACATTCTTCGGAGTATTTTGTACGAAACACTTGAATAAAGTTATTTCCCATAGGGGGTAGTGCGTCAGTGCACCTCATGGGGTGCGCTGTAGGCATTACTCAAGGTTCTCTGCAGCGTCCTTTCGGCCCCCTAGCTGCAACGCCTTTCATTCCTTTCGCTGTACCTCCGCTCATATTTTCTTCCTCTTACTTTCCATCCTCTCCTAACAATATTGTTTCGTAGTGCAACTGTATGGTGGTTTCCCCCCTGTTCCATCTCTAAAACCTTTTTAATCTCAATTTCCCTTTTAGCGCTGAATGATCTCAGAGGTTCCAGCGCTTGGCTTTCGGCCTAAATTTTGTATTCCATTCCGATAAAGTTATTCGTTAGGATATTAGTGATTGACATTAATGAAAAACAAACCTTTTCTGGGAAAGAAAAACTGCTTTTGTGCTGCGACGTGTATGTATAAATGCATTGGTGGGCCACGCATACTCACATTTAAGGAGCACGTTCACACTCTTCCTTGCTGTTTGAGATACCTTCACCCTTTTTTTTTAATAACATTACGGTTATGGACTTTGGAGAGATATATCTTTGACAAGGCAACATGTATAAATAAGATTTACCTTTAACCTTGTAGTAAGATCTTACTGTAATTGACTCGGGGTGTAGAATGACACATTTACTTTTAAAAACTTCATATACTTTTATAAGTATGTAAAAAAAAAACTAGAGGGGAGTACGGTGCAAGACAGACCATTGTGTGGTTCATATGGAAGGATATTTTAGGTATGGATTAAAGGGAGCGGAGCGGGTATGACTCATACCAGAGGTAATGTTGATACTTATTTACCTTCATAAGATTATTATCGGTGTTATGACTGTTGCAGTTTGAAGATGCGACCATCGCTGGTGCTTTAAGAATTTTTTTTTATTCTTGATGTTGCAACCTGCACCGGGCGTGAAGTAATTCTTATATAGGTGGGTGTCATCAGCTTCAAATACTGTGGGGGGAAAATGAGGTTTTTTGGTGCAGATCTCAACAATAGGCAAGAGTGAAGCTGCTAAACTGGACAGTGCCGGATTCCCTACCCAGAATGAGAACGAAATTTTATGGTCCCTGGCACCCCTTTGCATTGTTTGCCTTTGGCTGTTCATCATATGGGAAGTGATGAGATAGTAAATAGCTTAATGATATCTTTTTACCGTAAGATGTGCTGCCTCACAGCGTCCAGTAAAAGGTATAGTCTATATAGCCTACTACTTACAGAAATGAGATTCATGAATTGTACAAAACAAGAAGGGTCTGGAAATTAAGTTCTGAGAATGCTGGTGGAAACGCGTTTGTCAAAAACGAGTGACAGGCGAGTGTACATGTGTCGTAAAATTGATATAAAGATTAGAAGTATGCTTGATAACAATAAAAATGGGATGAGAATCTGAGAAAAAAATCATGGGTTTTTGCTTCAGTTCCAATGCTGCCTGTGGAGCCGGAGCCTGTGCTAGCGGATGTCCGTCTATATATGAAAACAGTAAATCTTTCCTTTATGTCTGACGTCTCGATCCCTTGACCTAATTTCGTTTTTCAAGGCTGGTGTAATATTTCATTACGTCTTGGTGAGGGTTCGTTATTATCGAAGGAGACTGGTCAGTTAACATGATTTTTCTAATGGTTGGGAATAGGTTTGTTTTGTTTTTACCATAGATACAGATTTATTATAATGAAAAACTCTACATGACGGGGTAACAGTATTTTTCCTATATTGGTGCAATTTATACAATTTTTCATTTGATTTACATGCTCGTTAGCTGGGTAACTGTATACTTTTTCTTTTTCACTCCAGTGAATTCAGCATAATCAAATGAAACGAGGGAATATCATTCTTAACCTGAGAATCACAGAAGTGTTTAGCCACCGCTGAGTACTGTAATTGGATATTGGATACACAGAGAAGATAGAGCCCTTCGGGGCAATTTGCAATAACACAGGAAGGCCAGTGGCGATGCCCAGAGGCTTCTGTGCATTACCCTCTTTGTTGCGGGTAGTAAGCAGTGCCTCGGCGCTCCTTCAAGTGACTCGTAACGGGTAGCTCAGAGCGAAAACGTCTTATCAGCACGTCTGTTATTATGTTTTTAAAGTTGATGCGTTGCCTTGCATCTCAGGTGTTCTGTAAACGTTACTTTGGTTTTGTTTTTCTGATAGACGTTGGGGTAGGAGTATATTTTACGCCAAAGAAAATAAATTATACATTTTTTTTATTAAAACTAACGAGAAGCAGAAAGGATGTTGTATGTAAAAGTGGATGTGAAACTTGACTCCTTCATTTTGATTTTGATTTTTCACATTTTTGAGTTAAGGTAAAAGTGGATGTGAAACTTGACGCCTCCATTTTCATTTTGATTTTGATTTTTCAAATTTCTGAGTTAAGGTGGCCTGAATATTGTTACTCTGGAAATTTCTAAAACATAAGTTCGTAGCTCCTGTGTGTGTGTGTGTGTGAAAGGTTATTTGAGCCTCCCTTTATAACTGTGGTACTCGAACCTTTTCCTTGTATTATTAATTATTTACTCGGGTAATTCGTTTTTGAGTCTGCAACATTATGAATTAGGTAGTTAATCCTGTAGCCACGCAAGGGAAATGTGTGGGATAATTGTTGAAATAATAAGGGTTGATGGCATATTTAGTAAAATTCTACATTTCTTTTTTTAAAGTAATTAATGCGTCTCTCTCTCTCTCTCTCTCTCTCTCTCTCTCTCTCTCTCTCTCTCTCTCTCTCTCTCTCTCTCTCTCTCTCTCTTCCTTGATCTGGCGAGATTAGGGATCAGGTTTATTGAATGGTTGTCTTCCAGTGTTATATTTTACCACGTGATGATTGTGAAAACTGATTTCATTATACCATTCGTATTTAAGTGTATATTTTAGATATTAATCCCACCAACGTTCTTATTCGATGGGCTGATTCCAGAAATGATTACCAAAGTTTATGGTTGTTAAGTGTCGGTCACCCGTCCTGGAACTAAACATTACCATCCGTTGCTTTCAAATTCCGTTAATTGGACAACCGGCAGTTTTGTGAGCATGTTAAAGGAAGGAGCTACAGGTTTACATGAGGGTTGGCTAACATGCTTTGCCGTAATCACTAGCCAGAATAATTTGAAGGTGTTTTTACTACTTTTAGAAACATTTAAGGTGATTTTCTGTATTATTTTAGTATTGCTTAAGTAGGAAAAATATTGCGGTGGTGTCCGAGAACCTTTCATATAGCATCCCTGGAGGTGAACGTTCGGTGTATTGACAAAATTAACATAATGTTGCTAGTGGCAGTAAAATAAAATTGAGATTAAAGAGTGGGAAAGCTTAAAATTTAACAGTGGTCATATAACTGTTTAGAAGACTCATGAGTTGTTATTCCATTAATACTTAATGAAGAATACCTTTAAGTTGCCCCCAAAAAAAAATAAAAAAATAAAAATCCCAATTTGGCGCTCTATGCGAACGCGCATTTGTGTAAGCCGCAGGCACAATTGCAGTGGATTCACAGTTTCCAAGGCAAAAATAAAGTCGAATACCTCTGGATTATTGTAAGTGACATATCAGGTGAGGTATTCACAAAAGATACCACTGGATTATAATTTTGTCTCCTTTTGGGTAAATATGCGAGACACTTAGTGGCGCGAGCGACTGTGAAATTTACACCGAACCGGGCCACCTAACACCCGCATGCGGCAATGAAATTCTGTGCTTTTTGACAGCCTATGAGCGCTGATTATAAGGCCTTGCGTTTGTGTGTCCTGCAACGTGCAATTTCTGTGGCTGGAAGTACTCTGCCGGGGAGATTTCATAAACTGTTCCAACACTCTCTTAACAAGTGGTTGGGTTTTCCGTATTCGCAGTGATATCTCATGGTAACGTTAGCTCAAAGTCATTACTTGAAGCCTGTGGGACACAACATGCAGAATATAATGTTTTCTTTTAGATTTCTCTTATGTAAGGATAACTATGATGATTTTTAATATGGAGTATGGGTTTATTTTTTAATATGGAGTATGGGTTTAAAGATAATTTTTAATTTGTGGTATGGGTTTAAAGACAATTTTCAATATGTAGTATGGGCTTAAAAATAATTTCTTATATGTAATATGGGTTTAAAGATAATTTTTAATGTGTAGTATGGGTTTAAAGATAATTTTTAGCATGTAGTATGGGTTTAAAGATAATTTTTAGCATGTAGTATGGGTTTAAAGATAATTTTTAATCTGTAGTATGGGTTTAAAGATAATTTTTAATCTGTAGTATGGGTTTAAAGATAATTTTTAATCTGTAGTATGGGTTTAAAGATAATTTTTAATATGTAGTATAGGTTTAAAGATAATTTTTAATATGTAGTAGGGGTTTAAAGATAATTTTTCAATATGTAGTATGGGTTTAAAGATAATTTTTAATATGTGGAATGGGTTTAAAGATCATTTTTAATATGTGGTATGTGTTAAAAAAAATCGTCAATAAAATTCGCTCTATATTTTTCTGAGAAACGTTATATGCCTCATTGCGGTTGTTGAAATTTTTTTCCTTTTCATTTTGTTATGTGTGCAATTTCACTTTTTCATCACTTAACATAGAGATATTGCAGGAAATGCTTTTAGAAAGTGCGAGGTCATGTAAAAAGAAAGTTCGTCGTATTTACTGAAAAGGAAACAGATATTACATCCCTTTTTAATGTAGAAAGACGTGAATTTTATTATTGATGAAAATCTCCCGGTTGCAAGCTAACTTTGTGAGACTTTTATTGTTGCATCTCAGTTTTTCAAGGTGTTTCAAAATTGATATATATTTTTCTCGCCTCTGATGGCATATCATCAGTATAACGATGATATGCTTGTGTGTTCAATTGGCCTTTTCCACGGTTTAACATTTAAACAGAAGGTAGTAGGTGAAATTGAAAGTCTTTCATTGAAGGTTTCGGTTCGGAAGCTAGCTTTGCAATCCAGTGTGATGGTAATTATATAAGAGGGGCATTGATCACCAGACTTTCTATTGGATGACATTGTTCACGCTATTATTGTTTTTGGTCTTGTTTAATTTTCAAAATTTGTCTTGCTCATTATGCTGTCATACAGCCGTGTAGAGTAAGTTGTTAAGTCTCTTATAGTTCGGTCATATTCCCCTTTTTTTATTGTGAATTCGACATGCTAACTGGCAAGTAATGAGAACACTGAATATTTAAGTGGTAGGTAAAATAATGTTGCCATTAACTGTGGAGTAATTATGAATACAAGGACATTAACACAATAATGACACTAAATCAGTTTTCTGTAGTCCGAATTCATTTTTATGATCAGCTCCCAGTTTTGTACCTTCAATATGTATCAGTTTAATCTTGACTTATTCGTGATATATTTATATATTTGCTTTTTGTTCAGTTCTCCGCCGCTAGTGCATGAGTGAACTGGTTCTTCGTGACCTCTGCAGTGACTCGTCATCTAAACGGCGCCAGTCAGTTGCAGAGGGCGAGGGAGCTAGCTGCAGTCATCGCAATCATCGTCATTAGGTAAATGGAAATTAAGAGAGAAGGTGCGGGAGAGGATGATGAGTGAGAGCTTACAGTCTCCTTTCGCTTCACCCCCAATAACGAAGGGTCTCCAGCGTCATCATCATCAGCAGCATCGTCGCCATCATCATCATCATCATCATCATCTTCACCAGCCAATCATTATCATCATCTCGCGGGAGAGACGGCAGAAGCAGCATCACCGTGATCTCTCGGTGGCGACCGACCTTCACCTCTCCTCCTCACCTGTTGCAGCAGCAGCAGCAGCAGCATTAGCAGCAGCGTGAGAATGACGGCGATAGCGCAGGTACACATAAGCACACAATGACGATACCCGAAACGATACACACCCGCGGCTAAAAGCTCCCAAACAATGGCATCGTAGAAGCTGTGCCTTGAGGTAGAGGTCACACGTAGGTAAAAAGGTCGCAGGTTTATCGGGATGGCCGATCTCTACATACGTTTATAAGGCTGTTTTACATAGTTGAATTAAGGGCCAATTACCGGCCTTGCAAGGGCAAGGGCTGCTGGAAATAATGAAGGAGGCAGCCGTCGATGAAAGGCTCTCGGCTTTACGGCGAATAAAGATGACAGGAACGGGCAGCGGCGGCAATTAAAAGGCGAAAGCGGCGAGATGAACGATTGCCAGCTTTTGTCTGCTCACGAACAGAAGGATTTTTCCGCCGTAATACGATTAAGTCCCCTTGACTGGCCTTGGGGTCCGACGATATTCGAACAGCTACCGAACGTAAATCAGATAAGCGGGAGGGGATTTACATATCGATTATGCATCTCATTAACGAAACGGACTCGAGACCAACCAGTCCCACGTTGACACTGGGTCCTGTGTTGCCCACAGACAGACAGACAGAGAGAGAGAGAGAGAGAGAGAGAAGAGAGAGAATTATCATATTGAAGTACAGTAATTAAAGTCTAAAACGGCATCATTGGTTTTATTCGATCACTAAT
Organism: Macrobrachium rosenbergii; assembly: GCF_040412425.1. Lineage (NCBI taxonomy): Eukaryota > Metazoa > Arthropoda > Malacostraca > Decapoda > Palaemonidae > Macrobrachium > Macrobrachium rosenbergii. The sequence goes on along the minus strand of NC_089765.1, from coordinate 7,477,429 downwards.
GTATGTAAATGAGCGCTCTGGAATAAGTGATTGAGACTTCACGCTTCCATGCACCATGAGTATGCCCAAGTCTAAACATTTGAATAATGATACGTTTCTTCACTGGTACATATTTTGCTTTCACTCTATGCATTTTTTCTTTGCAATGCGGTGATTATACACTTGGCATATTCTGCAAGCACTCGAAACGTAAGAGAACCAGGTTCACTCTCGTGGGATCCCCTTTTAAGCAATCTTGAAAGGTTTGCTCTGGAGGTCAAAAGACCAGAGTGGGCTTTAAATTTTCTCGTGTATGTGCCATTAGGAGAAATTTTAATATTTAAAGAAAAGAGAACATGACGACAATTGAGAAGCGAGATGGGATTTGAGGGCATAATGACTTTTAGCTATTATTGGTCTGGTCACAGGGCAGCGTCTATGAAAGTCGATTATGTTAATCAAGCTCCTGCACTCTCACTTCTACACTGTGCTTTACATTGGAGCGGAACATTCTATTTCCTCCAGCATTATTTTGTTACGTCTGTGTATGTTTTGGCTAAAATCGAAATGGACTGCTTCTCCGTTTTAATAAAAGCTTCTTAAAGTTATTGCTTTCATGACAGCTCAAATGTCGGTTTACGTTTTTTAATGTTAAATCACTGATTTTAATCAATTTTTTTAACACCTGACATATGCATATATAAATATGTATATATACAGTATATATATAATTATATATAATGCATGTATATGATATATATGTATAAATATCTATTTATATCTATCTGTATATATGTACAGTATGTCTGTTTGTCTGTGTATATATGTATTATGAAGTATGTACATAATACATATGTATTTACAAATGCATATACATATACATACACACATGCACAACAGACACAAAATGAAAACGATGGCGAGTATTCGGGAGAAAGTTTTGTCGTATTGGCCAAAGTTTCTAGACTCGGCCCTTTTCAAGCCTATAAAAGTTCATGAAAAATATCATGAATAAAACCCAGTTAAAAAAATGTAGGAAATAGTCAAAAACACTTAGAGGAGATATTTTATAAGCAAACTACAAAATGCGTCTTTAAAAATGATATCAATACGGAAGTTGAAACTTGAATTTTTAAAAGCAAGAGTAAAAAAAAAAATTACTCAACAACAAATAAATGGAAGCAGACCAACAGGTAAAAACCTTGTGTGACCATGGATAGGAAAATAGCGCGACTGAAGATTTGGAAATAACCGGTTTAGGCGATATGAAGGGGCATAGAGTATAATTGATTGTTGAGCTTTGGTACGGTACCACCGTTGTTAAGTGAGAGATTCTAGAGTAGACAGACTTATCTAATTTTATTAATTCCATTTCTTATTAAACTATTTGTTCATGATTTGGTTGTACTGGTTATAGCACCCCCTGATGGTTTGTAGAACTGACTTTTATTATTATTATTATTATTATTATTATTATTATTATTATTATTATTATTATTCAGAGTATACCCAGTTCTATAGCTAACACCGCGATGCGAAACGATACAAACCTTCAGTATTCTTTTATTGGAGCCCACGTAGTTTTGGAGATTACACCTCGGACAAGTAAACATTATAGAAAAGACACCCTAGGGGGATAGTGCCGTCAGTGCACCTCGTGTGGTGCACTGTAGGCATTACCCAAGGATCTTTACAGCGTCTCTTCGGCCCCTACCCGCAACCTCTTTCATTCCTTTTACTGTGCCTCCGTTCATATTCACTTTTTTACATCCGACTTTCCACCCTGTCCAACAATTTTTTCAGTGTAACTGCGATGTGTTCCTCCTGTTACACATTTCAAACCTTTTTGCTGTCAACATCCGTTTCATCGTAGAATGACCTCGTAGGTCCCGGCTCCTGGCTTTTGACCCAAATTCTATATTCGGTTCTATTCTGTTAGAGGAAGGAGAGAATCCTTACTTTGAACTTGGATTCCAGGATCAAGGGATTCTCAAAAATCAGTTTCAGAATATGTATTTCACCCTGTCAGTGAAAGGTAATGAGGCATGAAAAATAGTTTTTGGAACAGTGGGTATTTGAAGCTATAGGTTTTAAAATATATATCCAAAAATTTATAGCTTTATGGATTCAGTTTTAGGAAGACAGTTGTTCTAAAGTTATTGTTCAAAAAAAAAAAAAAATGTGAAAGGATGTCTAATCAGACTAGAGTGATTACAGTATTAACCTTAACGTTATGAAAAGAAAAGATGGGAAAATAATGCCTAAATCAGTAAACGTCTTTTTTTTATATATGCCAGTTTACCGAGATACCTGCCCTCCAGCAGTTTTATTGTCAAGATATGGTAATATGCTGTTATCTCAACCGTAAAATTGGTAGAAGTTACTAGCGTATTATGTGCGTAGCATTTATAAAATATCGGTGTCAGCAGTAGAGGACTTTGATATAGAAATTGTTCCTCCAATGACACTGAAAAATAGTTGCGAATGTTAGTTCCAAGGGGGTTTCTGTCGTCATGCTAGGAAGTAGTTTATAGGGCTTGCTATTAGAAATAAAATATAAGTGTCAAGCACAGAGAGTTCGAGTAACTGTAAAATGCGATTCTTTAAATCCTTAGTGAAAATCATATTAATTGCCAAAAAGTTTGCCTACAGTGATGTGTATGATTTCATATAAGGGCACGTTTAAACGGCTGGTTATAACAGTGTCATTATAATAATGACTGTCATAACTAGCAATTTCAAGAGACTTGTTTAGAGTAGTGATTCAGAAGCCATTTATGAAGACTTTGGCAATGTATACTTACTTGAGGTGAGTGCTTTCAAAACAGGTACAAAAAAATTTGACTTAGTATTAGATAAATTATAAGCAGATGAAATAGGTCTGAGTGGAACATTTTGGGTAAATCATTCATTATGAAGAACCGGATGAAGTGAAATCCAAGTACATCTTTTCCTTTATGGTGTTAATATCGTCGTCCAATAAACAAGAAAACTGTCATCCTGGGTGCTCTTTATCCTATTTATTATTTCTCTACAGTTATTATTATAATGACATATATATATATATATATATATATATATATATATATATATATATATATATATATATATAAAATTCTGATAATCTTCTTATACACGAAGATGTTAGTCAGTTGTATTTCACATAGGAAAATGAAAGATGTTTTGGTTAGAATATGCCCAACAGTTTCCTCCTCCAATAAACCTCTTCTTGGAGCGTTTGTTAAGGAAAGAGAAAAAGTTTACAATGTATGTAGGCAAGAAGGCCTAAAATCTTAAACATATGAAATACCGTTACCAGAAACTAGCAACTTTAACCAAAAGCATACAACAGTCAAATAATACAATAAAACAAGAATAATAGTTGAATAAATGAAAATTACCAAAATATCAAATGAGTTAATATGCCATTTGAAACAGCATAACACCAGATGCATATTAACAAACGTATATTATATGATAGTCAATGGATAACATTATCCAATTTGTACTCACATCTCATGACGTAAAATAAAAGGATATAATTTATATAAACCAGGCGATAAACTTAATATTTTTTTCCTCTATGAACAATGCACAAACTTTCTCTATTATATACATTATATATATATATATATATATATATATATATATATATATAGGTTGTTATATATATATATATATATATATATATATATATATATATATATCAGAAGACATTATTTATATTCACAAATTAATTATAAATTCGTTTTTTGTTTTTCTGTTATTATCAATGTGTATATATATATATATTCATAAAAGACCCATTATATATATATATAGAGATATACCTATATATATATATATATATATATATATATATATATATATATATATATATAAATTAGTCTTTTGAATACAGTATTTTGTTCTAGAAATGAACAGAAGGCAAACTCGACTTATCCAAATAAAGTACATGTAATTAGAGATTAATGAAATTGCTGCGTTTGTCCTTTCATACTCATAATCAAGCATTAATATCTTTTCCCATTCTTTGTTCGAAACGCATTTGAATTTGTAATCTGTATAATTATTGCAGTTATTATTAAAAGGTTAGTAAACTTATGTTCAAGTAACGAAGATGTAATTCATTGTTCAATTAGACGACGCACTTGAATTGAATTTTAATGGGAAAATTAAAAGCTAGTGCTGACTAATCATGCATTGTAAGAACCGGTTAATTAGTTAATTGTGTATATGGAGAGGAAAATTTGAAATGTCATGAAAAGTTCATATAAAGTTTGATTAAGCATGTTGATATAGTTTCTTATTGACCAGTATATTTTAAGTAAGTGGACGGACTCGGCTTAGGTAAGAGTTACACGAAGGATGAAGCAAAGCCTTATGCTGAACTAATATAGGATTCGAGGGTTGCAGTCTTGTTTGAATCGACTTTCTGGGGAGATTTTTTTATGTCGTCAACAGACCATTCCAAAACGATTCCTTCTTCTTAAAGGTGCTCGGTAGTCTCCTACGAGTCAAATTTCATGCTGGTCAGTATGTGCTTTCTTTGGAAATGCAATGCACGAAATTGAAGACCAGGTACAATATTCTTAAAGCATGCACGAAGGAGATTCTAATTCTAAACTTGGAATCGTTGGACAATGAATTTTAATAATGCATAGCTATATTTAGCACGTTTGATCACGTGGCCTCCATCTGATGTTTATAATCAATGATTTCTGAAACAAAAGTGAGAATGATTCGAATATCTTAGGAAATTACCGGAGGAGCAATCCTATTGAATACGAAGTACCTGGTACTGATTGCCCAAAGATTCCCAACTACAGACAAACAAGAATTCGGAATGGAACTCATGATAAGGCAGAAGCGATACCTGGCTTCTCTGTATGTTTGCCTAATGCAATGACAAAAATGACCTCCCCATATTTTATAATGTTAAAACCCCAGTCAGTTCTGTCTTGGAATGTAGTTGCACATAGAGGAGCTATTCATCTAAAACTGAGATTAATTTAACTAAGTTTTAATTCTGAAAAGATGAACATTTTATGAAAATATTTTATCCATTGAACTAACTGGATCTTGTCTGAGATTTGAGTTTTGAACGTAGATTATATTTTCTTTATCTTTCTTCAAATCTTCAGCTGAAAACCGTTATGGACAATCAACAAAGGGAAATCATCCTGCAAAGAAAGACAAGATACGGGAAAAGTTGGCAAATAATGAAGGAATAGAAAATAAAAACCGATACACCTGAATTCAGGAGTCGTCAGCAGAAAGCAGGATTGAATTTGCTCCTCGCTCAAACATCTGGAGATCAGAAGACTCCACAACTGCGCTGGGCAACTAATGCGTCCTCCTGGGCCTCTGTGGGGCTCATAGGCCAGGCGCTGATCTCCTGTTTCTCAGGCCGACAGCCAGTGGGATGCCAGGTCCCAATGCCTGCAGACACGTGGCCAGCGTGCAGCTGTCGCTGTTAAATCAGCATCCACTGTTTAACTCCCAAGCCTGGTAGAGCCCTCACTATTCTCGGTTTTTCGACCACGGATTGATTTGGGCAAACTATTCAACATTTTAATTATAGTCAAAACAAAACTCGTAGCTAACTGAGTAGTATTAAACCAGATATTAGATCAACGAACGACGCTGATTGAAGCAGCAGCTTGCCCAGTGTTGTGAGCAAAAAAAGCTAGGTTAAATAATGAAGAGTGTAATTTATGTTTGAATGTGCATGCAGATATGTGTATGAGAACTCTTGCAACAACATCGGGTTACTGATAAATAAGTAGGTAGTTAAAATCCATACTCATGGGACAAGAATAGAAACATCTTCACCTTCAGTTAGTGTAGTAGTGGCTGTTGCTAGTCATTTGCTCTGATTTATCTATTCGCCTTTCCTTCGTGAGTTGCGTCTGCAACCCTTTACCAGTTTAATGCAGTATGACCTGTAACTCTTTTGATGCATTTCTTATGATATTCATTTCTGTAACTTGTATACTGTGTTCCGAGTTATAAGTGACTAAGTAGCTAGTTCCCACCTCATTCTTCCTTTCCTCAGGCAATCCTTAATCCGACCAGCTACTGATTCACTGCATGTAGCCAATTCCATTCTCTCTCCATGATTTCCATCAATCACTCCTGCAACCAGCTACTACTGTGCGTGGCCGTGGCGTGATGCAAAACAGCAACATCAAAAAATCGGCATTATACTAAAAAGACGTTTTGTCTTTGTTTACTTGTACCATTTATAGAATTGAAAATATTCCATTTAGCCTTTACTCTCATGTATTGCAGTGAATACTTATGCTAAGCAATGATTATGCGCTTTTATTTTCTTTTTGCACTTTGTGTCTACATGCTTAGAGTGTGGAAGAGATTTACCGTGAAATGCTATTTACACGCACAGTGTTTTTTACACGTATAGAACTTGATATTGTATTGCAGAAAAGGAAACTTTAATGGATTTATACATTATTTATTCAGTTTGACTTTTGTGTAATAAAATTGTAGGTCATCTATAGATCTTTTCTTGATCCAGGTTTCTAAACACGAATACTTGATAGTGATAACAAACTGGATGATAAGAGAGACCTGAAAAAAATCTTGTCATTATTATGTAGACCTGTAATCCAGATACAGACAAGATCTAAGTTATACAGATCATGAAGTTGGAGGAATAGGGCAAGATAAAATTCCTTTACTTATTAAATGAAATATATGGAACTGTATTTCGTATTTCGTAAGCCTGGTGCAGTGGTTGGGATGTAAACTTTTGATGAAGGTTCCTTCATTTAAATTGAGATTGGAAATCATAAGAAAAATTTCAAACATTTATTACTAAATTAATCATTGTGTCTCCATGAGTTTTTATTCAGATGCAGCAAATACCTAGAGATAAGAACTTCTTGGCTGATTGTCTGTCACGTGGCTACGTCACTCTTGGTGTTTGAATGAGGCAGAAAGACTGTAGTTGCGTAAACCTACTATGCATTCCAGAGGCCATGACGTTGTGTTTTTCGTAAACAAATTTTAAACCGACTTGTGGATTTCCATGCCACTAAAGCACTTAGTGTTTCAAGCTTCGTCCTGATTTTCGGAAGCACTTTGCATTGCCATGTGTTTCATTAACTTTTTTTGCTTAAGAAAATTAGGTTAAAGCTGCGCTTAGTCACCCAACCGTCCTCAAAAGTGGTGACGTTTATCAGTGACGTCGGTATATTGTATCCTAAACTGTACCTTTTCAAATGGTTGTTTGACTTATGGTTAATGTCATTTTACCTATCCTGGGCAATACGAAATTTTTTAAAGCAAATTAATAAATTGTATGATCATATATATATTTTTTTAAGTAATTAGGTAAGGGGGGATGGCTCTGCGTCACAGATGTATATACGTCATAAAGCACCAATTGTTCGAAACGGTCTGAGGAAAGGCAAGAAGTCGGTCTTTTTTCTAAGAGTAAACGGCCTCATTCAGCACATCTGTCAATTCAGTGTACTACCGTAAATTAGGTCAATGTTAGAAACACTCAGTGCTTCAGTAGCACGGAAATCCATACGTCGGATTAACAAAAGCTGTTTACGAAAAACACTATTTCATGGCCTCTGGAATGCATAGTAAGTGAAACCAAGTCCGGACACTAAACCTACATGGTAAGAAATGAATCTTACTATGCATTCCACTTTTGCGGATGGTTGGGTGGCTAAGCGCAGCTTTAATCTCATTTTCTTAAGTAAAAAAGTTAATGAAACACATATGGCAATGCACAGTACTTACGAAAATTAGGAAGAGGTTTGAAATACTCGGTGCTTTAGTGGCAAGGAAATCCTTAAGTCGATTCAAAAGTTGTATACGAAAAACACTATGTCATGGGCTCTGGAATGCATAATAGGTAGATTATTCATTGTGATTTAAATTGATTGATATTAGCTATTAATTTTTTTTATCTTAAGGGATTTTACTAACTCCACTCCTAAGTGTTATATTTCCTCGCTCTTTGCTGAGCTGCACTTGTACTCCGACCCTTATGTGATCATGTATAGGTAGTAGTAACTTTTGTTAAAATTCCTGTGATGAAGACAGCATTAAGTTATAGCCTTCTTTAAAGCTTGGGAAATGTCTCATTTCAGGGAAGTTTTACGATGTTATGTATCAGAGGTTTTCGTTATGGTTTATCAGGCATAAATATTTCAAATAACTTCATATTGGTGTAGTTTTTGTCACTAATTTTTTTTTTTTTTTTACGCGTACGTCCGTCTTCTATTAAGAAATTGTATGGTCGTCACAGCTGTGATATAAGAAAAGTTTGTTCTTACCAGACATTATCTTTCTACTGGAATTTGGGTAACAGGTACTTAACGTTAACTCTTGGACGAAAGTTATTGATTAGTTTATGTCTCATTTTTGCGTTTCGAGTCATATTCGTCAGTTAACTAATTTTCTAAGTTATGAAGCATTTAATGCTAATCATCAACCTAATTGTCTGGAAGATTAAAATTTTTAATCCTTCAACAGATTTTTTTTTCCATGTTCGGAAGGTTGAGTGGATATTGGAAAACTATACTTGCTTTTTGATGCCAGTCGATTCCTTATTTTTATGGGTTTTACACACCATTATTATGATTTTTTTTTATTGATTTGTAATATAACATTTAATATTGCAGTTGTGTTGTTTTAAGAATAATTCTGTATTGGTCGAATATAAGGAAATATTTTGGCAGTGTACTTCAGAGTATTTTTGCATATCTTCAGTTTGAATATATACAGAAATGCTTCATGATTACTTCCATACTTCAGTTAAAGCAACAGTATAAGATATAAATTAAGAGTGAAATAGAAGTTTGTACGAAAATTGCGAGAAGGTAATCGACTGGAAACGTGAAAGAATTAGGAAATTACAGGAAAGGGCTAGCGTGAAGGCATGAACCACATAAAGAAGGTAAAAATGCGAGGCAGTGTAAAGATACCGAGTGCTGTAGTTGAGAGATGCGATAAAGTGAGTCGAGCTGAAGCTATCTGTAGTTGTAATCTCCCGGTATTTGCTCGGAAATGGCCCCTGACCCCTCTTGACCTGATTTGCTGACGATCGGCGTGTCCGCTTCCATCTTGTAACTCACGATTAACCTTCCTCGGGTGTAATTATAGCTTGTTATCGTCGATTCTCACTTCTGCTTGCAAGATGTTAGTTCCGCCTCAGCTCATCTGGCTAGCGCCATCTCTCCGAAGCCTCTGCAGTGGAAGCCGCCCGACCGCAGATCCATCCCCTGGGAACTCACGCGCGTCAGGGGGCCCGCTGGAACCCACGCAAAGTGGGGACGTTTTGTCGGAGGAGAGGGAAAATTGGTGGTGGGAAGGAAAGAAGGAAAGCAGCGTAGGACTGAGGAAAGGCAGGGTAGGATTGAGGGAAGAAAACAAGGTGTGTCGAGAGGGTGAGAGAAGGAGCCGTAAATAAAACGGGAATTTGAAATATTAAAACGATCGGGGAAGAAATGAAGGGTAAAAATAATGCCTTTTCGGGGGTCATGGGCCGGTTAGTGGTGGTTATCGAATGGTTGATTGATGGTTATGGAGGTGGGAGTAGCACGCTGGTAGCTGGAAGTGAGTCCGACTGGAATGGAGAGGGAAAAATGAGGAGAGGGTAGAACTGCTACTAAAGGTGGATGCAGTAGATTTCGAAGAGTTTATGACCGAACACGAAGATTGAATCTTTTAAGTAAGTTTTTTAAGGGTGACATTCTGTGGAGACGATAGAGCTGCTCGGAGATTGTGTGTTAAGGAACAAGAGTTCATTTCGTCCTGAGATTGTAGGAATTTCATTTCCTGTTAATAAAAAAAAAAGAGATTCACGATCTCTTAGGTTAAATCCGCTTAAGAAGGCGGTTAAGGAGTTTCATGTCTGTCTTATGCATTTGAGGATTGGTAAACTGGTCGAGTATTAACAAAATTAGAGGATGCTTTTCCCCCTTTACTAAGCTCACTTTTGTCGCTTACGAAATAGTCTTTCTTTTTTTTTGTAGGGTAAACCGTAGAACCAAAGCACGAACGTTAAGTGGATACTGAATGTTACTTTCATTTCCTAGAAATGAGTAATTTTTTTGTGTCTTGAGAGTTAATTTTCATATAGAACCCTTGCGTTTTGTAGATAGTTTTAGTTAAGAAATTTATTTTGCCGTAGCGTAGTCCTCGAGTCATTAAACTATAGAGAAAACGAAAAAAAAAAAAAAGATTTATTGAAATGAACTAGAATATGATAAATATTTCTCGATGCTTTGCAGCTGAAAAACTGTTCATATTTCGTATCGGGTCTCGGGTTAAATTTATCATTTTGGGTTCGTACAAAAATGTTGAAATGAAAGTACATAATCTTCGACCGTTAATCCATTACAACTCTCTTTAACCAGTATTTCAGCATCACCTTAAATATCTTGTCGACCACGAACATATTTCACGTTGACGAGCAAGTATCTCTCTCTCTCTCTCTCTGATATATATATATATATATATATATATATATATATATATATATATATATATATATATATATATATATATATATATATAATATTGCAGCAGAAGGGTAAATAGTAATTACTTATATATCTCTATGCCCATGTGAGGGACATAGGATTATCCAATATAACTGTAATTTTATATATATATATATATATATATATATATATATATATATATATATATATATATATATATATATATATAGTATATCAATAAATATCTGCAAGGCTATGTGAAGGCATAGTGTTACCCAAAACATTAATCTTTTCTGTACCACTTACTGATGACGTAACGCAACCTCCATCTTGACTAAACAGGATTAAGTCCGTGGAATCATTTACCCGTCTGCGGTCTGGGGCGAAGTAGCTTCATTGTCCGGCCGCTTTAAGCAGAGCCCTCTCTTGCTCGTATAGGTAGGTAGGTAGGTAGCTGTGCCACTGAGGCATTAAGGGAACTGATCACGACGTCTCCTTTTTCCTTCCATTACCTATATCGGAGACGATGTCGTGAGGGTTACCTGGCGGTAGGTTTGCTGGCATGCGGATCTGCTCAGAACAACCTGTCTAGAAATGATGATGATGATGTTGTTGGTCTGGGGACTTTCTTTCCATTATTGCTCCCTCGTGCTTGTATGTACATACATGAGTGCTTGGAGGAGTATATGCACGGATTATGTGTGCTTATAATTATAAGTATACTGATGAAGTATCCATCCAAGATATTTACTTGACACCTACGTATGATTTATTGTGAGTGCAAGCTATGATTTTACATGCTTCGGTCAGTAGAGGTCAGGATGTTTTTAGGCATACTTATTTAAAAGATCGAAGAGTCTTTCTATTTGCCTTTTCTAATTACGAATCATAATTGTTTTTTTTTTTTACCATTCGCCAGTTTCTCATAAGGGTTATTGGCTTCAGAGTCAAACAAGATGAAGGGATTGCCAAATTCAGTGTCTTAGGTTATGAATCCTGGATAAACCTCTTGTGGAACTCCATTAAAGGCTATTTTGTACACTAACTTGTATTCTCGACCCTTTAACTTCTTTTGTTTCCAGCAGTTCGTGGTCGTGTCAACTTAGGTCTCCCAGTCCTGAATCCTTCTAAGACTTAGGAATTAGAATTTGCCATGGTCATTGCCGGTTCTGTAGTACATTAGAATACGAATTTCAGTGTATCCTTTTTTCTTTGTTCTGTATGACAGAGGGAATTCTGTTTCAGTTCGAACAGCTCAGTTAATCAAACTTAAACATTCCTAAGTTGATAGACTACGCTGTTTTGCTCAAGCAGAAATTTGGCGCCTGCCATTTCTTATGTACTAAAATTTCGAACTGGGGTTACCTGGATATCTTAAGATATGTTGCAATTTCTGTTGGCATGTTTGACTTATGCTGTAATTTCCATTGGTACGACTTACATCAATATAATTCTATACTTTTATTGCTACTAGTGATACTTATTTTGATTAGTGTTTTTACAAGTACTACTAGTAGAATTTTTTTTTCAAAGGTGATAGGTGCGTTTTCCTTTCAACAAGGAAGCTATCTCACGAATAGCCTGGCTAGAAAAATGAATTTAAAAGAGATGGACTTTATCACTCAGAATTCGTCTTTAATAATGTTAACTACTTTGTACTTTTACGTCCCGCGTAACCATCCCATTTTTGCACAAATTTGCTATGGTGGGTTGTCAGTTTGGATAATTCGTAAATTTTTCATGCAGTGTTATCATTATTTTAAGCACTTTACATTCAAAGATTTCCCCCTCCGTATGTCTGTTTATTTTTCAGTGTCAGTCACGCACACACACACCCGCACACACATATATATATATTATATATATATATATATATATATATATATATATATATATATATATTATATATATATATATATATATACATACATATGCGTGTGTTTGTATGTATGTGTGTATTTCCCGCTTTCATATTAATTCCAAACCTTTGGAAATGTAAATTACAGACTTCATCTTTATCCATACATACTCCAGTAAGACACTTTCAGGTGACATCAAGTTCAGTGATTTGATAACCTTGAACATGATCATTGTGACCTTCAAGCTAATTGGTGGCCATCCTGTCATTTTGGGAGAGAAAATCGCTGAGTTCTGTAAGAACCATAATGTGGTATTCTTCACCACGTTATCAACTCGAATGCATTAAGAGTCAGCCGCGGATCATTACTAAAGTAATACTAACAGATTTATTATTATTATTATTATTATTATTATTTTGAGGTTGATTGCTAACCCCTTATCCCTCCATTTTCGAGTGTAGTGTATATTAAGGTGAGGTTGAAAACGCCTTGACCCTATTCACCTGCAGAAGTCAGTGCGGTTATTTTTGTTATTTTAACGAATGGTCATCCAATTTCAAAGCTGATGTTTCCCCAGCGTTTACGAATGATTTTTCCCCAATCTCTGCATTTCTGTTGTTAATTGTTAATTACAGTTGCATTACAGTATTCTAGGAGTATTTTCGGGGCCGTCCTCCTTCATTTGGCCTTATCTCGCCCGCGCTCATTAACATAAGACTCTGGAGGTTTAATGCTACCTGAGAGGTAATCACGTAATCACGCCGTAATGAATGATATATATTAACGATTCGTCGTGCATATTTAAAGGTCGTAATTACTCCGGGCGATAGCTTGCCTGAGAGTCCGAAGTCGTGTACAGGAGATGCTCTCCGGAGATTTCGCTAATGAGTGTAGTCTTATTCATTCCCTAAGTGATTTCTGCCTACGTTCCTGGGGCCTCTCCTGTGGCCATACTTCAGAAGTAATCATCTCCGCGCTATCTAATGATCGCGTTGGCTTCGAAACAGCGAAGCCCTTGTCTGTGATAAAGTAGAATTCTGGCTTTGCTTAAATTTCGCTCTGGGCAATTAGAGTCAGGTTATAAGTAGAAATTATTGGCAAAAGTTCCCGGCGGTTTTGACTTCAGTTAATGCTGAGCCGTGCAACGTAACCTGTGACAAGAAAGCTACTTTGGGTCTTATTATCTTTTCTAGATTAACTGTGAATTTTTCCCTTTTTTTTTTTTTTTTTTTTTTTTTTTTTTTTTTTTTTTTTTTCTTTTTTTTTTTTTTTTTTTTTTTTTTTTTTTTTTTTTTTTTCTAGTTTTATATTAGTTGCTGTGACTAGTTATACTATATTCATAATCGGTTCACGCATTCATAGTTGTGTACTTAAGCTTAATGTGTGCTTGTAACTGTGTTAATGTGAGTGAATTATTGAAGCGCTTTCAAGGTAAAAGCTTTTCATAAATTCCAGTATTTTTTTTTTATCGCTTGGGAGTTTAATATAATACTAAATTTATCCTTTTTTCTTTCATACTTTTATCAGGCATCTCTCTCTCTCTCTCTCTCTCTCTCTCTCTCTCTCTCTCTCTCTCTCTCTCTCTCTCTCTCATCAAAGTTTTGGACTTTAGATATATTGGTAACCTGATAAAACTTCATTTATGTATGAAATTGTTGTGCAACAGACAGCGGCATTGGTAATATAGTTTCGTGCGTCATTAGGTTTGACGGATTCCTGGGATCTTGCGTTTAAAATCGTTAGTATTAGATCTAAGTTTCATATATTTAGTGATAATGATATCCTTGATAATGAAAGTGGGTCCAGACTCATTCAGATTGACTGTAATGCTTTTTCTGCAGTTGATCCTCATAGTTTTTAATGTGACCGCCAGCGCACGGTTGAAGCTGTTGCTTTTACTGAGGGCATTACTTCCCTGTCCTTCAGGTTCTATGCTGTACCGTTGTTCAGATATTTCATTCATAGCTAGACATCAGCAGGAGTGCGAAATTTTTTATCATCTAGAAAAAATTGTTCGAAGTTGAGGTATCATTTTCCATAGGAATAATAAACATGATTTAAGAACGCCAATTTAGCTTCCGACAACGGCCTTAGATCCTAATTTTCATTCTTAAGGAAAAAGGACACTTCAAATTTTCGTTGCTTGCTCGCTAAGATTTAGAACCTGTGCATCATTTCGCTCGCCGTCAACATAAGCGTTCTATGGGAACGCCATGTTTCGTTGTGAAGCTGTACTTTTCTTACTTGCATATTTCTCTGTAAAGCTGTACTTTTCTTACTTGCATATTTCGCTGTAAAGCCGTACTTTTCTTATCTGCATATTTTGCTGTAAAGCTCTACTTTTCTTACTTGCATATTTCGCTGTAAAGCTGTACTTTTCTTACTTGCATATTTCGCTGTAAAGCTGTACTTTTCTTACTTGCATATTTCGCTGTAAAGCTGTACATTTCTTACTTGCATAATCGCTGTAAAGCTGTACATTTCTTACTTGCATATTTCGCTGTAAAGCTGTACTTTTCTTACTTGCATATTTCTCTGTAAAGCTGTTGGACACGAAATTCTCCGTGGAGAATTTCAGGATGTTGATGCGTCTCATTTCGAGAGAGGCTGGCAATTATTATTATTATTATTATTATTATTATTATTATTATTATTATTATATAAAGGGCCTCTTCCTCCTTTTGGCTGTAATTTTTTTTTTATTGTTACTGCACTACTGTTTGTTTTCCTGTTTTTTTCATATAGCTATTCTGTTCTGTGGAACATTTCTCGGCAAGTTAATGAAGTCGGCCTTGGGTGCCGTAAGTATGTGCATTTTGAATAATAATAATATTGCGATATCAAGGCTATTATAATCATTGTTTTACTTATCCCGTATGACTTTTGCTTTGAATAACGACGTTTCGTAATAAGGGTGTAGGTATTGACCTTACATAATAAGGGTGTTGATATTGACCTGTTTTACGTTGTAAGTGTGTATGTATATTTGTATGTATGTATATTTATTTAGAAAACCAAATATTGTTAACAAAAGAAAGTGTTCCTTCAATCACTGCAAGATTAAAGAGATACTGAAATTACAAATCTGACGACGAAAACGATAACATCGTTTCATCTTGGAATAGAGAACAGGATCACTCGAGGAGTTTAAGGAAGATGCTAAGAGCTGAAGGGCATACAAACATGACCCCTCCCCCTTTTTTTTCCTCCCGTTAACACTCCCCACATTCCCCTCCAGTGTCTTTTTCAGTGCTGAGTTCATCACGTCGATCCAATAATGGTAATAACTCTCTCTCTCTCTCTCTCTCTCTCTCTCTCTCTCTCTCTCTCTCTCTCTCTCTGATGCCGCAGCGTGGGAGGCTGCATTTCTCCTTGAGAGGGAGATTGAGGTTGTCTAGCATAAAGGCTACCGAGATATTACGAACTCCTTTCTCTTCCGTTTGATTAGGCTCAGTAGGTCATAACTTTTACTTCTTTCTTAAAATTAATTATGTTCAACTTTCGTCTGGTTGCATTCGCTCCCTGAAACTTTTCCTCGTGAGTCTTGTCCGTCTTTTCGGTAGTATTTTGTTGGCCTTCTTGTTGGTCACGAAAATGCTCACTTTGTAACATTTTATTTCACTTATTCGAATCTTCCTCTTCATGCAGAATCATGTGATAAGTACACGCATACATAGGTTAAGTTTATGAGTCCAAATTCTAACGTTTTATACATATGTACCTATATATATATATATATATATATATATATATATATATATATATATATATATATGTGTGTGTGTGTGTGTGTGTGTGTGTGTGTGTGTGTGTGTGTGTGTGTGTGTGTGGGTGGGTGGGTGTGTATGTGTGTGTGTGTGTGTGCGTGTGTGTAACTGAATCACGAAAATATGGAACGTGATGAATATATAAATGAAGATAAAATCCACGAAGGAAATGGAAACATTGGAGTACTGCAAGCCCTTTCGCAGTACTCCAGTGTTTTCCTGTCCTTCGTGGATTTTATCTTTATTTATATATATACATACATACACACACACATATATATATATATATATATATATATATATATATATATGTATATATATATATATATAAAACATACGCTACCGGGGTCTAAGCGATGTCAGGCAGGGCAGCCGATCGAGACTACGGTCTACCCCAAAGCCAAATCAAAAGTCCTTCAAAAGAAGGCATCGTGCTTACCCCATACAAAAATGGGAAAAAAGCTCGTTAAAGGAAGAAGAAGAAGAAATATATATATATATATATATATATATATATATATATATATATATATATATATATATATACTGTAGGTGTGTCCATGTGTATGTATGTATGTATATATAGATAGGTAAATTCATTATATATATATTATATAGATATATTATATATTATATATATATATATTATATTATATATTATATATATATATATATATATATATATATATATATATATATATATATATATATAATATATATATATAATATATATATATATATATATATATATATTATATATATATATATATATATATATATATATATAATATATATATATATATATATATATATATATATATATATATATATATACCATAAATTCATAAATTAAGTAAATAACCAAGCATTATATTTTGGAAAGAGAGGTTTCCCTCTAGAGACAGGTAATCTGTAAACTTTACTGAATATGAATTCTGTTTAAATGATTGCCTCGAAGGATTCTCGAAATTTTTGGGGGCAAACAAATGTTATTCGTCTTGTACAAGTAGTGTTGGTTGTGAGTGAGCTGTCTTTTTTTTAACAGTTGCTATTTTTATTATTGGTTGTTGTAGTTTTTTTCATAATCTCATGTAAGATTGCGGTTATTAAAGTAAAGTGCGTTATGTAAATAAATAGGCAAATTCGTGAGTAAGTTTGAGGTTCAGCTGGCCTTTTGCCAGCTCTTGGTGCAAGATGTACCTTATGTATTTACAGAATCTACCATATGCAGTGGCATACTACAGGGTAAACACATACTCCCAAAAGCATCACGATGTTGGTAATCATACTGAGATCTCGTTGAACTGTCGTATTCACTGATACTTTCTCACCTAAACGGTCGATCTCGTTTTATGCGTTCATTCTACCATTTGAGGCTTTCAAAATTATTGCTTAGTCGGATCCAGTTAGAACTATTATCGAGAACGTTCTTCCTTATTTGGGCTGCAGCCATCTGTAGAAAGGTTGCCTCTTCTGCTAACAGCTTTTCTGTTTTACATCTATTTGTTTTTCACTCTATTTCTCTGTGAATGCTCACACTTTTGTATCTATTATTTTTTTAAATGGCGCTCCCCTTACTCCCAGTATAAAATCAGAAATTTTGACAGTTGTGCTACAACTGCTTTCTCCACATTATGCTTCTTATATATATATATATATATATATATATATATATATATATATATATATATATATATATATATATATATATCTCAAAAGTATTTTAAATTATTTGATGTCTGTTCAATATATTACCTACCAAGCCATTCTATCCTGAAGCAATTTTCTCGTTCTAACAGTTGCCTCTATTGTATTCAACATTTGTTACGAAATTCTCTTTGTTTTACTTCATATATTTTCCTCTTAAATCTTGCCTGGTAAGCTTATTACATGTCCCTGATTACTGGACAATTTTTGGCCAATATTTGTGCTGTTTTACGTGAATTACTAATTGCAATTAATTTTTCTTATTAAATGATTCATATGGTGACAAGTATTCCCTTCCAAGTTCTGGATCTTTTGTGGCCAGAATATCTTAGAGGTTTGTATAAGTGCTATCTTGTTTTTCGTGCCCGGCATTCTTTCCTAAATGCTGCCTCTTTTGCAACTAGTTTTCCTCTAAATACCGCCTCCTGCAGTCACGGAGTTTTCCTTAAAAATGCCCCTATTACGGAATAAGTTCTTTCCTAAATGCTGTCTTTAGCTGCCACTATTTCGTTCAAATGGTGCCTTTCTTGCAGACAGCACTTCCTCCTAAATATGGAATCTATAATGGTTAGTATTTTTCCTTAAAATGCTTTCTCTTCTGCGCCTGGTATTTCATGCCAAAGCTTTCTATTTTTCCTCAAAAAAAAAAAAAAAAAAAAAAAAATGTCGGTATTACTGCTAAATGTTTCATCTTGAGCAAGCTATATTTCTTCCTGAATGCCACCTTTGTTTGGCTAAAGCAACCTAGCACTTTGCTTTAAAGCCTAAATTTAATAGTTTTGATTCATTTGGTAGCCAGTTTTACTTTGGGAATTCTGCCTCGTTCGTGGCCTGTGTTTCTCGCTGCTCTTCTTCATACAGATTTACTCACCTTCATGTGTCGTACGTATTTCATCTGACCTTTTCTCTAAAGTGATGATAAGAAGCTGTCGATGAATGTGTACTTAGGTGAAGAGACATGAGGTTTTAACCTCCTGGAGGTTAAGGAAAGGGATTTAGGATGGGGGTAATTTCGTGCAGATATTTGTTTGTGATGGTAGCGATACCCAGGCGGGTCGCGTGGGAGATAATTTGACTGGGCATCTGGGGTCACGGTAGGAGGGATGTGGTGGGTTCGGGAGGTGTATTACAGTTGGGCTCCATCGGCCGAGAAGGTTATAATAGTGAGATAAGATTGAGAAGGAAAAAGAAAAAGGAGTTCCCGGCTGTTTGAGGTACGGCAGGGCTCTAGGGGGTTGTGGAGCGGAGGGGGTGGTGGGGTACGGAATGAAAGAAGATCGTTGGGCGTGCAAGAAGGGAAACGTGAGTGCGTTTAGGCGTGCAGGCGTTGAAGACATGTAAGACGTGTAGGCGTGTCCGATATATAATTACGGAAATCCTTTATGAATATATTTTGTGTTTTATTTTCTTATGCCGGGTACTAGTGTTTGTGAACGGCCACTTCCATTCTTGTTTCGAAGTTATCATGCATCCGGTCTCATGTTTGCAAACACTATAATATACCTTTGCCTGAAGTAACATCAGCACGCCTTCCTGTTATTAATATTCAATGAAGTATCTGCTGTCAGGTGATATTTTTGTATCTTTAAACGCTTCATTCATCCTGTTAGGAAAATGATAATGTGGAGACTGATTGAACGGGCAACCTGAAAGCCTTTCATCTCTCGTCTTTAAAGGAGATGAAAAGAGTAAGGAGGGAGACAGCCTCACCTTGAGGGAAGTAATAGCTCCAGGCACTCAGTTTTCAAAAGTTACATAAACTAATCCAGACTGCCCTTGGAGCAAGTGAATGAGACAGTATACGTGTTGTTTTGACTATTCACTGAAGGCATTATGAGAGGCATTAGCACGATTGGCATGCAAGCTTTACCGACATAATCTGACAAACAGCCCTATGAATTCCTTAGCTACTTGGCTGGGATGTGACTTGGGCTGCGTCATGAGCGCTTTTTCTTCAGTGGACCTTTATTAATATTCCGACTCCATATCCGTTGTTTATCAACCAGCATGTTCAGAGGACAAATTGATATTGTAAGTGGAGTTACCGGAAGGGTTTTTTCCTCTTCATTGCGAATAAACGACGCGTTCGAACTGAATATTAATCAAAACCTGAGGAATCTTCATGCCGAGAGCTATTTCGTTCCCAGATTCACTTCGCCAGTCCCATCTTTGTTTGTATATGTATATATATATATATGTGTATGTATATATATATATATATATATATATATATATATATATATATATATATATATATATATATATATATATATATATATATATATATATATATATCTCTCTCTATATATATAGTGTCTTACGTGTTCCTTCTGGCAGTTTACTATGCCTAAGAGTTACTGTCTTTCATTGTAGGTTGGCTGAAATATGTCAAGGTTTAATAAAGCTCTGTCGTTGAATGGCCACATACCCAAAATTTCTTTCATACATGTGCATTGTATCTGACGGTATACGTGTAATCAATGAGTCTGAGGTTCTGTATCTAGTTTTCATCTTTGATAAATCACGACTGTTTCTCTTGTAGGCGTGAATTCTGTGCTTGAATGGCTCGTTCTCTTAAAATCGGTGAAAATGGAATGATTACACTTTAGAACTTTTTTTATTCTGTGTCTATGATGGATTCAGAATGTGATGTAGAAATGATACGTCAAATGAATAGACATCAAGGGGGGTTATGGTTAGTTTACCGTTCTAGAAAAAAAAAAATGTTTTCGTTATGTTTGCTAATTTTAAATTCTAATAATTTTTTAAGTATCAAACGTGAAGAAGGTAATTAATTAGTATTGACAACTGTTACATTATTTATATGTATATATATATATATTCATATATATATATATATATATATATATATATATATATATATATATATATATGTGTGTGTGTATATATATATATAATGCTTCAAACAACCTGGATAAGTTGTTCCGTCTCTCTTTTATTGCATAATTCTCGATTTTCGTGACTGGAACGTAGACTACTCATAAACAAAATGATTCTTAGTTGAACAGTGTGGTGTAACGGCAGAACTGTATTGCGAAGAAACAGATTGTAAGAAGTATTATTGCTTTCTGTTGCCTAGTTTTCTGTAAAAGAAAACTATTGTGCCCAGCTTTGTCTGTCCGTCACTTTTTCTGTCTGCCTCAGATCTCTTAAAACTACTTTGGAGCTGAGAGGGCTGCAATTGGTATATTGATCATCCACCCTCCAATCATCAAGCATAGCCTCAGTAGTTTTTATTTTTATATTAAGGTTAAGTTAGCCATAGTCGTGTTTTCTGTAACGATATAGGATAAACCACCAGCCCAGCCGTGGTTGAAGATCCATGGGTACGGCTCATTCAACATTATACCGAGACCACCGAAAGATAGAGCCATATTCGGTGGCCTTGATTGTACGCTGTAGCGGCTGTACAGAAAACGATTACCAGGAAGAAACCGGCGCATTTTTTTATTTATTTATTTTTTTTTTAGTACAAATAACGAACCAACTTTGTAAAAGAATGAATGCTGATGGTGCATTTAACCCAGGAAGTGGTTATGGATTATTGGTAAACAGACAGTATATTCCGTTATGTATGAGTGAGTTTGGTATGACTCTGCGAAAGTGACAACGACAGGTGATCTGTTCTGTTAAGTCAATTGGAAGGAATGAGTAGCTGTTACGGGTCAGAAGTAGCCATAATATTGATGGATTCCCAGTGACTCGTAATGAAATGACTTTGTTTCATTTTGTCTCCGAATAAAGTTTGAGTAGGTTTCATTTTCTGGAGGGCAGTATGATTTTGTTTTTTACGTCCGTATACCTTACTTTCAGGCACTTATATAATATATATATATATATATATATATATATGTATATATATATGTATATATATATATATATATATATATATATATATCTCTCTATACTATATATATATATATATATATATATATATATTATATATATATACACACACACACACAAACACACACACACAGAAATATATATAATGGCAGGGTCTGTATTTTTAGCCTGTTGCTCAAAAGTGCTTTCTCTCTCATATGAATCAAATTTCAACATCTCCAAGGGTTTCCATTGTTCAGTTGGTAAGGGGTGTTGTACTTCATATCAAGTATAATAAGCTTTTTCGTTTGTTATATATGTACAGTATATATATATATATATATATATATATATATATATATATATATATATATATGTAGATCTTATACTCTATATATATATATTTACATGTATGTGTGTATATACATTATATATATATATATATATATATATATATATATATATATATATATATATATATATATATATAAATAAAGGTGCAATGTTTTACCGGTCCAGTCATGATACAAAATTCTTGTCATTCACGCTTGTGATGTGGTAAATTCACTAGAAATCGAATTTCCCTACCTTGCAACTTAACACTGGCGCTTTGGTCTTTATTGCTGTTAATGACCCATTTAAATGACAGTGCTTGTTCAGCTTAGTAATAATGCGTTGATGGGAAAGTTTCTATCTCTCTCTCTCCCTCTCTCTTCTCAAATGAGATCATTAAATTGTGGTTTAAGTGGTTTAAAGTGTCATTATTTCTCCGTACCAGTATAGGAAAGAGATTTTGAAAAATAACTTATCAACCACCCTGTTTACATTCATATTAAGAATAAAAATTCATGTTATTACTCATTCACCCTGGATTCCAAGCTCTGTTTACAAGTGCTGAGTTATGTTGTGCATTTTAGCTAATAGCCTACTTGCTAACTGTGATCCAGTAACTTGCATGAAGCTTTGTAGGATTAAAATTACTTGCGAGAGAAAAAAAAATAAAACCCATCTTATGAAATTGTTGAGTTTTATTTTCCTTTTTTTTGTTATCTTTTTGCCCTTCAACATTAACTGTTATTTCTTGGCCTGCTGGTAAAAGTATCACATGGCCTAACCTTTAGTGTGGAAAATTTTTACTTATTGGTTAGTAAAATGTTCATAAATCCATTGCATTGTCTATCAAACTTCATATAGACATACCTATAGTGATTTCATATTATTTGAAATACCTCACTATATAGATATATTGTGTTCATCTCTCTCTCTCTCTCTCTCTCTCTCTCTCTCTCTCTCTCTCTCTCTCTCTCTCTCTCTATATATATATATATATATATATATATATATATATATATATATATATATATATATATGATATACATACATATATATATATATAATATATATATATATGTGTGTGTGTGTGTTACTTGCCAGCCTTGGCCTTGGCAACAGAATGCTGTGAAATGGCTGACAGTAAAACAAATACAAATGAGAAAAATGGAAAGATGATGATTAACTTCAGGAACTCTTTTTTAGTCTAGTTACTGCAAGGCGTAATTACACTCAGTTAATGATTAATTACTTTTACTTAACAGTTAAGAACAACAATTTACACATTTATTATACTAGGGGGCACACGTGAATAATAAGAGACCGCCAAGACACGTAATTAACTGTGCCGCAAAAGATGAAACTCTTTGTCTAGTCGCAACATGGATGAGTCCAGGCGACGAATGAAAAGGGCGAGCTGAGAGTGTCCTTGGTCACTCACGATAAGGGGATCCCTCTGAAAGAGAGGTGTCGAATTAACTGTAGGATTAGCGAGAGTTGAAGCCCTGATACCATGCAGTTGAAATAATAAGGGTTCAATCATCAACAACGTGCCCACGAATGGCACAGACAATCGAAACTCACTTATATATCGCACTGTTTACAAATTTGAATTAGCTAGCATGCAAACGAACGGTGGCCGTGGCTGAGAAAGGCTGGATACCGAGACCATGGGCTGGATTAGGGATCAAAAGGAGGGTTTACTGAGACGAATGGGCGAGCGAGAGCAATGGATGTCCGCTCGATATCAGAGACAAAACACAATGAGATCGAACTCGGGCCGGGCGCCCCCGACTCATGGCAAGACCGGAGCGCGTCAGGGTCCAATATGGCCGCCGCTTTTGGTAGGGCTTCCATTCTTTGCAGCGTCTCTCCCTTAACAGTTAAACCTGGGAACACGAGACATTTGGCGGCAGAGGAGGAATAATACAGGAAAGACAAAAATGAGAGGAGTATACTGTATGGGCAGCCATTTGCACTCGTTTGCATGGGGATGGCTTTTTTATTGAGCAGTGGTTAACCCTGCACACACACACGCACATATATATGTGTGTGTGTATATATATATGTATATATATGGACACACACACACACTATACACATATGCGTGTGTGTCGGTAAATAATTTTTCAATATTTAGCCCTTTCATTTAACGGGGGACATTGCCAGAGAAAAACCAGTGCGACACTTACTGCCACAATTCAGATGTTGAGTAGTGGTTGAAACTCCTGAGCAGTAAACTCCCACAACATCAGCAGCCTTATACACACATAAAAGAGGGCTCATCAGCAATGCTAAGTACTACCCCATATATACTGTGCAGTTCTTCCCTTACCCACAATTGCACTTTCTTTTAAATTGCCTCTTTCACGTCATCTATCAGACCCTTCCCTTCCTTTCCAGTGCTTCTTTCACGTCATCTATCAAACCCTCAACATTTGTAAGCTATACATTCTATTCACGAGCTCGTAGTCGTCCGTTTTTCCTCATGACCAGTCCATCTCAAATGACACTGAGCTTGCTATTACTTATGCTAGTCTACATATCTGTGACTCACCCCTTCTTTGATCTTAGCACCATTTTATATATAATTATAAACTGTTTGTCACTTGCCCTTCTCCACTGTGGCTTTGGTCCTCTAGCGTAGACTAGCTAGCAGGACCTAATTCACTGCTTAGGTTAACAGGTGCACGGTGTATTTTTCAGGAAATGATCTTTCTAGCTTCCACCCTCACCGCAGATCGATTCGGTTTTTTTTTTCTACTTATAGACAAGACTGGTGCCACTTATATATATATATATATATATATATATATATATATATATATATATATATATATATATATATATATGAATATATTAATACATATATATATATATATATAATATATATATATATATATATATATATATATATCTGTGTAAGTATTGTGAATTAATATCCGGTACAGGAAGATGGCACGATGAGAGCAGACGCGAGCCGCAGAATAGGTGGAGCAAAGGAAGGTAGCAGGTTGTGTACAAAATATTGGTGAGAGACTAGAGTCTAGGGAAGCCCTTGTTCAAAAGTATGAAAGGATTTTTTAATGCAAGTGAAGGATAAATTGACTTCAACCTAATCCGCTTGTGTAGTAGTGGCAGAAGATGATTGGAAAGGGTGAGAAGTGTGGAAATACTAAGGTTCAGTCATGTGGAATAAATGTACTGTAGACGGTAGGTGGCTTGCAAGGGAGTACAATTTGTAAGCTGTAAGAGGGAGAAGGAGAGGAAGATGCTGAATAGATGGTGTGAAAGAGGTAACAGAGCGAAAGGTCCCTGGTATGCAAGAATCTCAAGAGTGCTGATTACCACGGTCGGTATAGTGGGGATCGACGAGATGTTGATGAGCCCCCCCCTTTTTTTTTTTTACAAAGGTTTATGATGTGGTTAATGCTGTGGGGTTTTTCTGCACTGTTGTGGGCTTTTTAAATGCAAATTTATGTTTATATACGGGAGAGGGAAGTGAGATATATGCAGTATATGTATGTATGTATATATATATATATATATATATATATATATATATATATATATATATATATATATATATATATTATATATAGAGAGAGAGAGAGAATTTTATCCAAATATCAGTCACTTTAAAATGATCTTAGGGACTCCGTAGATTTAGTTCGCCATGCTTTCATGCCCGTGCTTTTCCATTTGTGTTTTTTTTCGTTTATTCTGATATACTGTAGACAAAGACATTTCGCGTATAAAAAGCAAAATGCATTTCCGTGTAAAACTGCAGCGATACAAATTTGGTAAGTTCCAACGTTTATCTTCAGCAAGATTTAAAAATGTTCGGCATGTATTGTAGCAGTCACGTCTTCCAACCCAACCTTTTTCAACAACTTAACCAGTTGCTGCAAGTCATGTGCAACGTATCGTCCCGTCTTGTTTGACAGACTCGCCTGATGTAGGAAGCGTTCATTTGTTTCTTGTGCTCAGCACTCCGAGGTTTTCACTAAAATTCTGTGTCTGTGTGTACTGCAGTTTTAATCATATATGTATATATATGTATGTATGTATATATATATATATATATATATATATATATATATATATATATATATATATATATATATATATATATTTATATATTAGCAAAGTGCACGTATGAATGTATGTACGTGTAATGTATTTTCGAAATAAGTGAAAGTTTAAGTCTCATGTTCATAAACTTATCCTCTACCATTTATACGAAACTTTTTCTGTCCCTTTGGAATATGCCAGCTCATGCCAAACCTACCCCACGATATAGATCTCACATCAGCGTCAATGAATTTATTTATTTCCACGTATTTCATTGTAGAATTGTCGTCTGTTGATTATTAGGATTAAACATTCCGAAAATGCCAATACTGGGCCACGTTATTGATGTCTGTTCAGTATTTTTTTGTAGATTCGAATGAAAAGTTTTTTGCGTTGATTCTTTTTTTTTTTTTATTGTAGCAGTGTCTCGAAAGTTTGAGATTCTATTTTTAAATTTGTGCTGTAATTTGATCCTTAGAGCCTGATGTCAACAGCCCTTTAATATGCTACCTGTTAAAAATGGTTTCATTAACGTCTTTGTCTTCGGTGCGATTTTTAATAAGTACCCTTCTTTTTTTTATGCTCTTGCTTTTTGATACCCTGAAACGCCCTTCCGCCCAGTCTCTAACCATCCCCACTCATAAACAAACCCATTATCCTGCTGTACCAACTGAACGGACTGGAATGTAGTGAAGTAAGTGCATGACTATCATTGCATGTGGAATATTTTACCATGATTAGTGTTATTTGTTTAGACTAGTGAGCTCATCATTATGCACATAGGGTGGTTAGTGCCGGCAGTGCACTTCGCGCGGTGCACTGTAGGCTTTACTGAAGGTTGTTTGCAATGTAGCTGCGTTGACAGTTTAACCTTTTGCTTTACCTCCGTCCGCGATTCTTCTTCTTCTTCTTCTTCTTCTTCTTCTTCTTCTTCTTCTTCTTCTTCTTCTTCTTATTATTATTATTATTATTATTATTATTATTATTATTATTATTATTATTATTATTATTATTATTATTATTTTGCAATTAATGAAAGATGGATCCATGAACTAAATTCTTTTTTTTTTTTTAACTTTCATAAAGACTAAAGGAATTTTTTAAAGATAATTTTTTACCTAAATTTTACTGGATAGTAAGAGAATATGAAATATTTTTGAATACGGTTGTCACTGATTGGCTGTTACCAGTATGTATGATGTACGAATTAAAAACTTTTTTGTAGGACCGTAGATGTAATCGAGGGTAAATTTATTCTATTGTGCCAGGGAGCACGAAACAGCAAATGATAATATAATGTTTATGTAAGTATTATTTATGTAACCATTTATATATATTTAGTTATTTTGATATAGTACTACCTGACAGTCTTTGTTAAGTTATGTATTTTATTTATTTGTTTTTATTAGTTTAATTATTTTGGCTTGGATTTTGTTGATTTACTGTAGGTGGTGATCAGATTTGACTGTCACCAGCTCCTAGAATAAGGCGATGAAAAATGAAAAGATTACAGCAAATGTGCCGAAACCACATATCTTCCAGTCATTGTCTAATGGGAACGTCAATGTCAGAATTGCACTTTGTTTTCCCCTCATCCGTCTGTTCGACGGCCATACGAAAGGTCGGATTGTACTTGGCGACGGGATTGCCACACCTCAACACATCCTTGATTTGCTGCGGTTCCTCTAGGCGATGATGAAGTTGGGGCCAATTTGTTTTTGCCAATGCAGGGATCCTAGGATCACTTCATGGATGTGAAAGGATTTAAAAATGATTGATGTGAAGGTTTAAAGTAACTTTCATAAAAGTTAAAAGAAAATTTTTTTTTTTTTTACATTTTCAGGCATAAAGCTGTTTCCCTTCAAATTTACGCTCTTTTTGGTAATAACGTTCAACACATGATTATTCTTTCGTGCCGTAAAGATGATTGGAATATTTTTTATTTTGCAAGTTATGATATTAGATCTAGAATACGACTGAATTACTTGGATACAACAAGCATGAAAATTTATATGCCGCAAAAAAACTATAACGTGTAAAATCTGGTTTTTAGTCGTGTGTGAATTGAAGTTAAAACATATATTTCCTTTCAGTCAGATTACTTTCGAGTGAAACCATGAAATCAAACAAAAACATCGATGTCAGACAGTTGTAGAGATGGTGTGTGAAACCAAGGCATCGGTCTTTTTACACTAGGTTATCCGCCTTCCTTTCTCCCTGCCCCCTCCCCTCCCAGGCTCCTCACCCGCAGGGAGACGGACCTAGAGAAGGAAGAGCAGTGGGAGGAGGAGCCGTTGGCGAAGGGCCTGAGGGCAGTTGTGACCGGCGGCGTGGCTGGCTGGCCCTGCAGGCAGCCAGGTCACCCCCACCACCATCACGACCTGGCCCTTTTTTTTTTTTCCTCACGCATAACATCCTCCCAGGCTACTCAGCACTCCCGAGGGAACATGACCTCTTGCATGACCTCTGTTCATGACCTTTCGTCGTTGGTTCAGAAGATGTTACCAATCCACTTTGGCTGGGCTCCTTCGCTATTCGATGAAGATTAAGAGAGATGAAGCTGGCCTTATTCGTCATGTCGTGCTCTTAATTCGTGTGACCTTAGGCTACCTCTCTGCTTGCACTCCTATCCTCCCATCCCCTCCCCTCCACGACCCAGACCTCTTACCCTTACTTGCCCTTGCCCTTACCCTTACCCTTTCCCTTTTGCTGGCCACAAGCTCTGCCTACCCTGAGGCATTAATTTTATATGAAAAGCAATTGCAGAGTGTGTTCTCATGCTGAAACTATTAGGAGGCTCCTGAGCAGATTTTTTTTTTTCCTCTACAGTGACACTCTTCATATGTGTATTTTCACTATATATATATATATATATATATATATATATATATATATATATATATATATATATATATATATAAATATATATATATATATATATATATATATATATATATATATATATATATATACTATATATATATATATATATATATGCTACTCTTAGAAGAGAAATACAAGGAATTGAATTTTAGTGTACTTGTAACCTGGAAAATTCACGTTGTCGAAAAATAGAAGAAAGGGAGGGAAGAGAGGTCCAAATTCCTTACAGAGGAAATAAAAGTCTATTTTTTCTCGCGTCAAGACGGAACTGCCCTCGTGAAGAGAGAGAGAGAGGGGGGGTAAAAAATTATGAATATTTACGTGTCACTGACAGAGAGGTCGTGACTTAAATCAGTCCTGGAGATCTGTCATGAAGAATCGCTCGTGAGGACCGGGCCAAGAAATCATGGCAGTGAACAGGTGCTTAATGTGAACAGAGGTCGTGAACGCAATCCAGTGGGAAAGTTATGCAAGAGACGACGTTGGTATGAGATAACCTCGCCATGCCATGGACGTTCCTTGATGCAAGACAGTTCAGAAGCGATCACTTCGTTGTAACATTGCCCAAGATGTGACAGAAGTTGCGACGTGTCTTTTTCCTGTTGGTTGTAAGAGAGGTAAATTTGTCTCATGTCTTCCGTGGTTCGGCGTCGGTGACCCTGGTAGTTGTGACGCCAGATAACTCTCAATTAATCAATCAATCAATGTCTTCCGTGGTCGATTTCGACCATATTACGTATCGTGAGATGAAAGAGAGAAGTTTTATCTTCTTTTTGTAATGCCAGTGCAGCTCTCTCCCTGAATTCCGTGTAATAAATTCAAGTTAGTATGGGCCATTTCTAGTTTGTACTTGTGACCGGACCCGTAAAATAGATCGTTACCTGAAATGTTTGACGAAATGATTAAATCAAAATAATTTCTTTGTCATCGATTTCCCATTATATCAGTAGATGAGAAGTTATCGTTTGTGAGAACTCGCCTCCATTCCACCCCCCCTCTCTTATTTATTTTTACTCTCTCTCTCTCTCTCTCTCTCTCTCTCTCTCTCTCTCTCTCTCTCTCTCTCTCTCTCTCTCACACACACACACACACACACACACACGATTTCCCCTGTAGGCTGATGAAGTGTTTGTGAATTGATTATGAGATTCTTAAGTAGACGAAGAGAATGCCTTTGCGTGTTCATAAAATTCTTGCCACTATTGAGTTATACAACAATTATATAATTATGTTGTATTCAATATACGGAGAGAGATAGATTAGCAGTTGCGTATCAGTTTTATCGGAGGTGAAGGAAACTTGCTGTAAAAACTTAATTCTACTACAGATTGTGAAATTGTAAGAAATCGATTCGATCAGTAAGCAGATTGAAATCGGACAGCGACCTTTACAAAAAAGCAATTGATGAAAATTGACTGTTTTCAGTTGATCTTCATATGTCAGAGATTGGTAGATTTTGTATCGTCATTATTGTAGGAGCGAATAATCACCAGATATGTTGGTTAAATTGAATGGCTCTAGCTCTGGGAAATGGTAATAATTTTTTCCATTAATATATATGTACTTTGGGCTTGAACCTCTCTTTAATATCGGCCGACAGAAGCTGCCATTTTCACTTTCCATTGTAAATCTTTAAGCAGTGAAAGTCAGTTGTTTCCTGTTTTCAAGAGATGACTCCATTATCCCATTTATTATCCCTGATGGTATTAGTTTTTGCTGGGCAAATCTTTACTTTTCCTGTCTGCTGTGGTTCATATCACCTTCGACGAGGAAGTTGGAAGGTCACGTTTTTACCCATGCCTGCTCGTGTGTGCTTCTGTGTTAACAGGGTATCTCAAGAACAAAGAGACAGAATTCGATTTAACATGGCAGATGTATTCATAAGAGTAGTCTATACCAGCTCCGAGTCTTTTTTTTTTTTTTTTTTTTTTTTTTTGTTAACTGTCGGATAACTTATCCCAGAATGGAATCTTCTTGAAAAGATCTCATAACAGATATATCAGCAGTGTCTTCAAATTCCGTTCATCCGTTTGTTACGTACCTTGCTAACACACGAAAACTTACGGACACTAGACGGTATATGTTGTTAGCCTCCATTACAAAGACTGAAACCAAGATTCTTCGAGTTAAATGACAGTTTTGGCTTAATTGTAAACACGGGAATGCCTTGGAGATTTTGTAACTGGCCCAGTCTTCCTTCCTGTTCCTTTCTTGTTTTTTTTTTATGTTTGTAAACACCTTAGTCGTAAGAATTTTTAAGCTTATATAATCTACAGTTTTCACCGTCGTCTTTCACATACATACATACGTACGTACTCCGCTTGAGAATATCCGGAAGTAATCTTTAAGTAACGGATCGTTCATCAGAATTAATTGAGAGTAATCCTAGATTGCAAACAGGCATTAAATCTGTTCAGCTTGATTAAGCGTGTCCAAACTAATCGAACTCGTTAGCGATCTCACTCTCTATTCTTCATTTAATTACTGTTCGACACTAAATTAAACAGGGTACAGTTTTCTTTGCTTGTAGCGTTCATCATGAGTGAATGTATTCATGAAACCTAATTTACTTGTTATGTTTTGTTAATAACAAGGTTGCCTCCTCGCTAGGAGCTGTGAATTGCCACTTTTATATGAGCAGCCGCTTAAGTTTTCTGGTAATAATACAAACTAATGTCAGTCTTTCTGTACGTGTTCATTATCGTTGTTTGGTTTTAAAAAAGGTTCATGACTCCTTGGAAGGCGGTCTATTCCTTGAGGAGTTCTAAGTGTAGTCACAATAAATTTCAAACAGTGTCCTGAAATTACATTGGTTGAAAACTTGAAAATAAAGGGAAAGTACGTGACATTACGTTACTTAAAGTATACATTACTGAGAGCGAAATGTATAGGGTGTCATAAAATGAATTAAGGTTAACACAAGTTACTTTGCAAGACTAATTTTTAAAGTAGAACGAAGCCTGGCAATTTTAATTTCTACTTACAGGGGAATAACTTTGTTCATCATTCCAATCGAAAACAAATTATTCAATGTAGTTATAAGTTGGTAAATTCAGGGCTGTTTATCAGCAAGGAGTATGTAGTGGAACATTTTGTCTAGTGAGTTTTTGAGGTGTTTACGATTTCTTATTCTCTCTAGAAACCTTTCAGTCAAGTGAAAGTCAGTAAAAGAGCAGTCACTAGATGTTACCAGGCCCTTTACGTCCTTACCTGGAATTTAGTCTGGCACTCAGCGCTATGCACCTACGTGAGTCAGGCATATACGACGTACAGTAAAACTCTTAGCTTTGTCTTACAGATTAAAACAACCCCTGGGGGTGGTGCTTATGCCCCCAGGGCCATACAAGTCTACTGGTGGTCGAAGGGGCCACCCCTATCCCTTGATCGTGACTCTCTCTCTCTCTCTCTCTCTCTCTCTCTCTCTCTCTCTCTCTCTTTTTCTCCTATTTCTTCATCGAATGTCTTTTTTTATGATACTGTATTTACATTCATAATTATGAATGTGTAAGATATGCGCATGCTTCTTTTCTGAATTTGGTACTGAATGTTAGAGACTTGAGAGCGATCGTTTTGTTTGTGTGGTGTGTGTGTGTGTTCGTTGATGTTAGTGAACTCTCCTATCGCGCAGGTACCAGGGCGGCTTTGATAGAGCTCGAAGATCATCGCAGCTTGACATTGCTTGAGCGCTTGAAGAAAGTTTTATTCAAGTTCCATTATGAAGATATCATTATCGCATTGCTATATTCGGATTTGTAGCTCTTTGGGAGTTCGTGTTTATTTTTGCTCTCTCTCTCTCTCTCTCTCTCTCTCTCTCTCTCTCTCTCTCCCTTCCTTCAGTTGCTGTCAGGCAAAAATCTAGAGTCATCCTTTTAGTAATACTCAGAATGATTTCTCCATTATATTACATAATATCTGGGGTCGTAATCCTAGGTCATTGACTCCTCCCTTCCGAATGAATAATCTTATTGGTTCTTTAAAGCAAGTATATTATTAGCTTATACTGTGTCCCCGGTTTATTGATGGATATTTTTGGTAATTGCGAGCTTTTACGTTTTCCTGAGATCCTTCAGTTACCAGTTCTGCAAAATATATTCTCCAGTATTTTTTTAGTGTCTCTTCTTACACTAATGAGTAATTATATCTTCGAAGTTATTTCCATTGCATTGGGACTGAGGTAGTGTGACTGTAGAGTTAAAATAATTGCTGTTTTATATGGAGAAATTAAAAGCGGAAGGAAATACCTGTTTTGTGTTTGACCAATTACAAATAGATTATGTATATATTATATAAGTATATAATATAAACCGTGTTCATGTCCACATTTATGTTTCCTTCATCTAACGATCCAATGCAGAACTTCAGAAGGACATTATATAGGCATACACAAAATTACATGTATTAGGATTATCGGAATACACATTTATACGCACACAACCGCACACACACACACCTATACATAATTAGTGCTGAGAACGTGTTCAGATCTTTTTATTCGGGAACCCCATAAGTAATGATGATGATCATCAAACATATAAATCTTTTATATGTTTGATGATCTCAGGAGCACCTTCGAGTTTTAAGAGAAACTTGAAATAATTCGCTGCATTTATTATCATTAAGCCGAAGCTCCTCGTAAGAAGATACCACAGAGAGAATCTCTGCCTTTCCAAATATTCTCATTAGCGACCTCGTTATTATTCTAGCAAAGTTTAGTTCCAGTGGCCTGCAAGCCTGCTGCAAGCCGGAGGTGGGCGCACAGCCGGTTACTAGAATGGGCGGCCAAGACAAGGCTCGTTGAAGTGGGAGGGGGTAGGAGCTGTAAGGCATTGCGTCAGGGGGAGAGTAATTGCTGCCTACACGACAGTTAGCAAACAGAGTCGTTTCATGCACGAATGAGTTAATAAGCTACAATATCTTCCCATGCACTCGCCCGAAAGCTCGGCTGTGTTGTATAGCGTTGGATTTTTTCAAAGGGGTCTTGTATAAATGTATGTATGTATGTATGCAGGCTTGTATGTATGTATAACCTGGTGTGAAATACAGTTCAGTGTAACCGGAGATTTATGTCGTAAATGCGTACCGGTATGCCTCATTTGATTTCCTTATCAACTCCTGCTGGATGTAATGAAACTTTCATATTTTATTAGTGCCTCATTTGATTTGTAAGTAATATATTCTGTTTAAGTGGACTTGAATTGCTTTTTACTTGAAAGTTTTTTTTTTTTTATAAATTATTTGTCTGCAAATGTTTACCAATGTAAAATCGTTATCGCTTCGCCATATTCAGAGAGAGAGAGAGAACTGAGCTTATTAAAAGTATAATACTTTAAATATTTATCATCTTTATTTCCAGAATGTGAAACAATGCCTTCCTCTGTGCTTCTTGAACAGTTCAACACACTTCTTCGTGTTCAAAGTCAGCAACACATTTCTTGAGTTTTCGATGTAGACCCCGGGTCCCTTTCACCATGAAATGACTTTTGTTGCCTGCGAGCTCGTCCGATCACCTGTTGGTATTCACGCGTGCTTGCGCCTGTATTCCTGCGCTGTAATTCTTAGTATTAGCAGTTGATACATCCGAGGTCAATCAAGCCGAAACTTCATTAACGATAGCGAGCTCGTTAAGAGAAGGGCGGACTTCGGCGTCCCTATTGTATGTAGCACAAGTCAGCTTGCTTGCATCGCTTGCAGAAGATTGCCGGAACGTTTGTTTTATTACTGATGTATAACAACAAAAGCAAGGTTTTTTTTCTTCATACTCTCTCTCTTTCCTTTAATGTTCTTGTGCAGCGGTTTGGAAAACGCATCATTCAGTGCTTGAAGACTTGGGTTTTCAGACCGTTTTCTTTTTAGTTTTTGCTTGCAGGTTTTCTTGTGCCGGAGAACAGTCACTTTATTAGGCGGTTTCGTAATTTAAGGATGAAAGTGCTTTGGGTGCGTGATTGCCTCTCTCTCTCTCTCTCTCTCTCTCTCTCTCTCTCTCTCTGTGTGTGTGTGTGTGTTTGTGTTTCAGTCTTTGACGGTAAACCATAACTTACATTAACATTCTCCGCCAATAACTATATGCCCCAAAGAGGGGTATTGCCGTCAGTGCACCTCATGCGGTGCTATGTAAGCATTACTTAAGGTTCTTTGCAGCGTCCCTTTGGCCCCTAGCTGCAAACTCTTTCATTCCTTTTACTGTACCTCCGTTCATATTTTCTTTCTTCCATCATACTGTCCAACCTCTCCTAAATAACACCATTTTAGTGCAAATGCGAGTTTTACTCCTGTCACACCTTTCAAACTTTTTCACTGTCAGTTTCCGTTTCAGCGCTGAATGACCTCATGGGTTCCAGTGCTTGGCATGTATGCCAAAAATCTATAAATCAATCAATCAGTCAATAAGTATATGCACCAAGAACGAAAGATTAAATATATTAAACGACTTATTTTTGTTTTCAATACAGCAACGTATTTTTATCTGCTCAAGTTTCTATTTGACTAGATATAAACTGTTGTATTCGGAAAGCAATAGAAATAACAGACAGGGATTCTGGTTTAGTTAATTTGAATTTTATGTTTTTATTGTTCTAAGTAGTTTTGATTAAATTTGTATTAATGATGATACAGTATTCTATTTGGTTTGCGTAGTTAGTCTGGATGTAATGATAGTAATTCACTTACAAGCCTTCAACTCCTTACAGTCAGGGGATTGAAGCTATACGGAAATTTTATAGACTGTCAGAGAGAATGAAGATAAATGAAAATTTTATAGATTGTGAGAGAATGAAAGCTTTGCGAAAATTTGATAGACAGTCAAAGGGAATGAAGCTATATGGAAATTTGATAGAAATTGATTCTTTAATACACAAGGAAGGGGTCTTTGTGTCTTCATCTTTAAAAATATGATTGTTTCTCGTAGTCGTCAATAATAATAATGATGATAATGATATAAGAAAGAACGTCTTTGGCCATATGTTAGGGCTTCGTTGGTAATGTTTTGTACTTAGCTTACGGTTGACCTTTCCTGAATATTTCTGTAAGGTTTTGGCTTTGCGTAGATTACTCTTATCGAATTGATTAAGTATGTCGCTGAATGTTCATAAATATTTAGCGAAGATCCCTATACTCTGTATGGAAACCTCAACCATATTGTGAGTAGTTAATTTCTGCGGAAATCCTTTCGTTAACTGAGATCGCACAAATTTGATGAATTCCTGTTCTTGAACATTTTGAAGTGACCTGTAGCATATGCTTTTCATACTTCGTGAAAATCCATAGATGAAGTTTGATTTTATCAGGTTGCTAGACACAATCTGGCAAATACTGGTTAAAAAAAACTCTTGGATTAGTGATCTGTGGTTATCATAACTATTTTTCTAAATCATTGACTACTATTTGTAGTCGTTATGAGGTGGTAGTTATCTGAACCGGATGTCACCGTTTAAGTAATTATCAGCAATTATGATAGAAATAGGGATGAGAAGTAGGAATTAAATAATCCGTATCCCCACCAAAAATTTTGTTGTTGTTACATTGAATATACAAGGGAAATTGCCATATAAACAGTTAGCAATGCATTGTTGTGTTGAAATCTTTTATTACCTCAGAAGCAGAGCTGGTATTGGTACCTCTGATCCTCAAAGGTTTCAGGCGATCAGAAGGAAGATGATCCGGATTTATCGGTCGTCGATACTTGGTTCCTTTTACATTAATAAGCGACTGAAGTGCAGATAAAGTAAATAACCTTTAAGCTACGTCTTGCGCTCTGCTTTTAGTACAGACATACAACTCTTTGAAGGGAGAATGATCCCGCCTCCCTCCCCAACCCCGCTTCTCCTTCCCCCATGTCTGAGTTAACCCAAAAGGAGACCCAGAAATGCAGTTCGTTGTGAACAGACTAAAATGAGATATCCTTGTTGAAATTAAGAGAAAGTAAATTGTCTGACTATTGGCCAGAAATTGTGAAAATTCTCCTAACGTTTTAACTTTTTGTAATCACAGAAAGGTTGTCAGTCTATATGCCAAGAGGTAAGCCATGCAAAATTGTACTCAGCCATATGGTTTAGCGGTCAGTAGAAGTAGAATTTTATTTCCCTGTTTTTGAACATTAGTTTATTGCCACTGACGTGCGCAATGATAGGAATATTTGGCGATACTTACGGCCTTCGTGTTGTGTAAGATTTGGATACTCATTATAAATAAGAGCATTCGCATTCGTTTCAACTCATTGTATTTACTCTGTTCGAGAGTCCGGTTAAAATCACCAGCAGGCGTTACCTAAACCGCTTGTGAATCTTTCAAGTAATATTGCCCCTCCTATATCCAGTTATGTACCCGTGAAAGACTTGATAGAGATAATAACCGTTATAGGAGCCGTGTAATATTGATAGTGTGCGTTGGATGCAAGATATCTTTAACTTGTTAGCAACTGCGTGTTCATTAAAACTGAGTGACTGTCTTTCATTTTCACTAATTACATTCTGTCGAAAGTGCTCTATACTGTGCTTTCCGCTAGTGTTATTTTTTCTTTCTTTTTAGTGAGAGATCAAAGGATCTTGAGAAGGTCAGATATCTATTAGAAGGCGTCCAACTGAGGGTAGATTCGTCTCTCAGGTAGTCCACCATTTAAGGCCCGTGTCCATTAGTTGGCCCTCAGCTCCTCGGGTATTCGGGGCCCACCCACACACACTTACAAACACGAATGCCTATGGGTATTAAGACGTGGCTTCTTTAAAACTTAGGCCTATCCGTCGCCCTCCGGTTAGTTGAAATGTGTTGGCCAAAGAAAAGCTTCAGTTCATACGGTTCCTTGAAGGTATTGTCAGAGGAACCGTAAATGTTGTTATAAATTTGACCTAGAAGTCGAAATGTTTTAAATTAGTTGGCTTATAAGTAAAATAGAGAGAAATTTGCTGTAAAAAACTTGTACCTTTCTGAGAAGTGTGGTCGTTCTTCCATTAACTGTGTCCAGAATATATGTTATATTTTATAATAAAACGATTCTCTCTCTCTCTCTCTCTCAAGGATCACCCGGGAGAAATTCAGTGGGCTAATAATCCAGGGTGTGCAAACACGAAGGTAACAACACTCTCATCGGCAGAGAAAAAAAGAAGAAAGAGAAATCCCAAATGGGCCTCGTGGAAGCACCTAAGCGCTCTGTGAAGTGCTAAAAATGGTAAAATATTATATCCGACCCCTGCCGAGATGAAGATGGAGAAATTGTTTCCGCGGCACACGCCAAGATAAAGATAGAAACCTGTGTCGCCACCTGTGGCGATCAAGATAGAACAAATGTATTAGCTCTCATGCTAGCTATCATAGGCGGAAGGGGATTTATGAACAGATGGATCCCGAGGACGGACAGACAGACAGAGATTGCTCCGAAAGAAGTTCTTTGTACGTAAAGTTTAAGCAATGCGGAATTATTGTTGTCAGTGTTAGGTCAGGGTAAATTTTGAATTGTCCGGCCTTATGGGATGGTTTGATGAGTGTTCTGATGAACACGGCTGTTATCAACAGCACTGTTTTTGTGGTTTTCAGTATTGATTTAATTATCCTTTTCAACAGGCTGTGTGGTGTTAGAGTTCATGAAAATTTCGACACTTCATCAGACTAGTCGAGTGTGGCATCTTTGTTCCAAAGGATAAATTCCTAGATTAATTTTCAGTGGGTCAAACGATCGATACATGAATTTGTCTATATATCAGTAAGATTTCATACATAAATATTTGTCCTTTTGAGGTCACTCGCATCGCCTCAGTTCAAGCTGAAAAGGTTAGGCTTCGAATAATGATCGAGCAGGATGCACTTGTCATAATATCATAATGATAAAATGTCATAGGAATATCATAATGATAAAATTCTCCATGCCTAACTGCAGCCTCTTTCATTCTTTAGTGCTCGTCAGTGTACTCTTAACAATTGTTTCGTGGTGCTTCCTTCCACCTTTGTAGGTTTCCCTTTCAGCGTTTGACCTGATAGGCCCCAGCGTTCTAAATTCTGTAACGTCCCTAGTGGTCTGTATTGTGATTGAACAGAAATTTTTCTAAAAAACTATTTGAGTTTTTAAGGTCATTCTTTTCGTTCTTTACACAGTACCTTGTATAATATTCGTATCTCTAAAAATTTCTTCCATCTTACTTTCCACCAGGAAAAATGTTGAATGATGTATTTTCTTAACAATTGTTATCTGTGATGTAGTGCAAGATACCTCAGTCATCCTCGCTAGGTTTCATCTTCCTGTTACACCAAGTTTCAGACAGGAAAAATTTCTTTGCAACAAGTTTTGTCATTTCCGATTTAAGGATTCAGACCTCAAAGACAACCCAAGAGAGGAGACCATTGAATGACCTGGATAGGTCCTATCAGCGCTTCCCATGGCCTTTTCAATTTTAAATGAAATCTTGGTTTGTAAACTTTATTCCAAGCGTTGCGCGAAGACCAACTTCCACTTTCTCTTATAAAGTTCAAATGAATCAGAGTTTTTTTCTGAATTGGATCCATCAATATATTTCAATCCAAAGCAATGTGTTTGAAGAGTGAGTCGCCCAGAAGGCAGTTTGGAAAAGATTTTAGTTGTCTGTATTAGATTGGAACAGTTGCAATTTTTTTTCTAAAAATTCTATTTGAGTTTTTAAGGTCATTCTTGTTTGTTTCTTATTCATGGCAAATTTCCAGGGTTACATGAATATAGATAGTAGAAAAATGATGTTTGAATTTCCTTAAATAAGAAGTATATTGAATTTTTCCTGCCCTTTATATACAATCTGGGTGATGTGTGTACGCAACAATGCATTCCACTTTGTTTTTTCTTGTTCTTGAGCTAACACAAATATCCACTCGTCTCCAGCCTCCCTTCTCATAGTTCTCATCAAAACAATTCCGGCTCTTCCATGTCGCCTTATGCCCACGGGTGGTCAGCTGACGCCATCACGCACTATTCCGTCAGAGGTGCGAAGGGCTTATCCAAACCATCTCCCTTTCATCATTATCTCAGCTACATACGAAAATTCCGTAATTGCCATTATGGTGTCAATTCTGACTTCATCCTGCCACCTACCTGACTGCTAAAAATCTTTAAGCTTGTTTTTCCTCTAATCGAAAAAATCTTTTGGATAAAATTCCATTGTCATACCATGGTTCATGTCTCTTCAGCAATACAGGTCGTACTGCACACACGTATATAATGTACACACACACACACACAAACTTATATATATGTGTGTGTGTGTCTGTATTCTTCATTTCGTTGACAGATTTCATGTTACAAAGTGCACACATTTGGCAGATGATTTTAGAACATAGAACCATTTATTTTGGGAAGTTTCCCGTTAATTTTTTTCTTTTCGTCCGTGGTAATCTTTTTGTAACTAAAAGAGCAGTTATACATACACACATATTTATACAAATATATACACACGCATATATATAGATAGATAGAGATATGGATATAAAGTGCTCTCCGTCTTTTAGTAGGAATTCATCAGGGATAAAGTTGCAAGGGTTTTCACTACGTGAACCCGGTTATAATTGAGCCACGGCGAAGTGTTTGAGCACTTTAAGAATGAAAAACTTCGTTGTAAGGAAAATGTATACAAAAAAGTTATAGTTAACACACGTCAAATGGTGCTCAGAAAATTACACGCAATCATTTTCTACTGACGAAGATTTCACGTGGTGAATTCCACCCGTGGAATATTCCTCCATCGAAAATTTCCATGCATATAATCTGTATAATTTGGTATATGTATAAAATATCGTACTTTAGAAACGAACGATTTACCATTTCAAATATTTTCTTTCAAAAAGGCTTTCCAAAATGAAAGGAACAATCAGGAGGGAAGAATTATGAAAAATCGAAGTGGATATGTTGTGCAATGCAAGGAACTCGGTACACTGCTTGAATCTTCTGTCCATCATGTAGTTTGAAACAAAAAGATTTTAATGAAGACCAAGGATTACAAAACGAGGCCTGTAAGTTTTTTCTCGTATATTTGTCACTTAACCAACAACAAAATTTTGGTTCAACGGCTTCACCACTTTCGAAAGACGTCTGTCGATTACAATATTGACAATTCTTATTTATATATTTTTTTAGTTTATGATTCTGCTGATAATGAAAATCGTAGATCCTTATGTAAATGACAGAGTATTATCCATGCTGAGAATGCAGCATCTTATAGAAAGAGGATTTTCACATTTTTGGATAAGATTTTTCTTTCAAAAGTGGTATGTGAACACTTGCCCTGTTAAATTTGATTTATTCTCCAAGTCACGGATAAGTCCTTTTACCAGTTAAATGATAACCCATCTGCCACTCAGCAGCGACGTTTACGAAACGGACAGAATCGTCGATTTTTATCTGTCGCACTTAATCATGATCTCTCTCTCTCTCTCTCTCTCTCTCTCTCTCTCTCTCTCTCTCTCTCTCTCTCTCTCTCTCTCTGAATTAACGGTCATTTGGCAGAGTTTTTGGAATGTGTCCACGATAGAATAACAGAATGAATTTTTTTGTATATAAATATATCTATCTATCTATCTATCTATCTATCTATATATATATATATATATATATATATATATATATATATATATATATATATATATATATATATAAATAATTGTATATATAAAATTAAATGCACACACTATATCTATGAAACTTAAAAAAGACAAAAGTTTTCTAGCCATACGAATTCTGTTTTGAGAATCCGCTTCGGTATGCGTATGAAATATTGTTAGAACTCATTTTGCTTTTGTTTGCCTCGAGGAATTGTAAAGCAAAATTATCAAATAATAAAATAGTGAATGGTAATTCTGTGACTTATATTATGCCTGATACGGACACCCAGACTTGTCAAAGGGCCTCTCTCTCTCTCTCTCTCTCTCTCTCTCTCTCTCTCTCTCTCTCTCTCTCTCTCTCTCTCTCTCTCTCTCTCTCTCTCCGATGTTTATTTCTCTAGGGCCCTTCACGTTGTCTTGAGAAGTGTAATTTCTCTGTTAAAATGGTGTATTATAATTAATTACTCGTGTCCTTAGTTAATCACTGATTTGAAGTGTTATTTTCTTGCTCATCCTAACATGTCTGTAACTAAATAGCTGTTATATGTTTAGCGGAAAACACACTTGTGATGTATTTTTTAAAGATTTTGTAATGACTCTAAAAGCCTTTTGGGAAACCTTTTGGTACTCTCCTGAAATAAGAGTCCTGTAGTTGTAATTCTAATGCGGCAGATTGAAATTGCCTTCCTGGATGAACGATAATATGTGGTCGTTTTGCTCCAGCCAGACAATGAAGTAAGCAACAAAAATTATTCATTCATATAATGGATGAACTTCCCCACATCTCTCTCTCTCTCTCTCTCTCTCTCTCTCTCTCTCTCTCTCTCTCTCGTCGGCAAGTGTTGCGGCACCTCTTCGCTGAAGTGACTTGAGATGTTACCCCATAAAAAAGTATTGGTTATATATCAAGACAGTATTTTATATCAGGCACACCTTGTCTCTATAATGCTTCCTTGTCTAGATAACCTTCGTTGCGAGGCTGCAGCATTGATTTGTATAGTGAATCGGTATGTCGAAATAGCACGAGTTGATCAAGTGGCTGTGAAATTTCTCTCCCTCTCTCCCTACCACACACACCACCCATGCCCTTCTTGCCCTTCTCATCGGGCAATTAAAATGCCAGTACTCCATTGCATTAATTCCATCATACCTAAGGTGTATTCCAAGGACCTGGTGGGTGTTTGAACAACGCCTGTTTCTCATTAAGAAATGGTAGCTATTCATTCTCTCTCTCTCTCTCTCTCTCTCTCTCTCTCTCTCTCTCTCTCTCTCTCTCTCTCTCTCTCTCTCTCGCATTTTATGATAGATTTCACCCTTCCGATGGACTTTATTCTGAAATCATTTCCTCAGTTATCACTTCCTCATATACAGTGTAAACAGAGGCATTACAAATTTGTTTTCGGTGAGGAGACAATTTACCTGAAGCTCCTCATATACAGTGTAAACAGAAGCATTACAAACTTGTTTTCGGTGAGGAGGCAATTTACCTGAAGCTGAATGTTTACGCCGTGACTTTGTGTGAATATTAAGAAATGTGTTCTGTCATTTAGGTAATCGTCTCAGCGCTAGCCATTGGGTTTCTATGAACAAAACAATTTTAACTGTATTCTGTGTTTGTTTTTTTATGCTATGTATAGTATCGTCCTCTCCTTTTGTGTGAAATGCTTCATTTTTAGTTTGCTGTAAAGGAAAACTATTGTGCCGGCTTTGTCTGTCTGTCCGTACTTTATTCTGTCCGCCCTCAGATCTTAAAAACTACTGAGGCTAGAGGGCTGCAAACTGTTATGTTGATCATCCACCCTCCAATCATCAAACATGGCAAATTGCAGCCCTCTAGCCTCAATGAATTTGATTTTTATTAAGGTTAAAGTTAGCCATAATCGTGCTTCTGGCAACGATATAGGACATGCCACCACCGGGCCGTGGTTAAAGTTTTATGGGCCTCAGCTCATAGAGCATTATACCAAGACCACCGAAAGATAGATCTGTTTCCGGTGGCCTTGATTATACGCTGTAGCGGCTGTACAGTACAGTATATCTTAGTTTAACCAGACCACTGAACTGATTAACAGCTCTCTAGGATGGCCGAAGTATTAGATTTATTTTTACGTGGCTAGAA
This sequence comes from Macrobrachium rosenbergii, assembly GCF_040412425.1. Taxonomy (NCBI): domain Eukaryota; kingdom Metazoa; phylum Arthropoda; class Malacostraca; order Decapoda; family Palaemonidae; genus Macrobrachium; species Macrobrachium rosenbergii. Next base: position 7,433,832 of record NC_089765.1, on the reverse strand, counting down.
CCAACTGGTTACCTAGCAACGGGACCTACAACTTATTACGGGATCGAACCACATTATGATGAAAATGAGTTTCTATCACCAGAAATAAATTCCTCTAATTCTTCATTGGCCGCTCGGAGAGTCGAACGCTAGGCCAACAGCGTGCCAGCCGAAAGCTCTACCACACCTCCAATGAAGAACTAGCGGCTGTACAAAAAACTCGGTTGCGTCGAAGAAAGTTCGGTGCATTTTTATTTGTTGTTTTTGGTAAACCATCTCTCTTAGTAAATGACGTTGCATATCTCCCATAAAATATATTTTCATAACTCGAGCTGTTTTTAGACACACACCCACAGACACAATTTGAGTATTCAGACGCGAGAGTAAATGTTTCACGGCATCCTCGCTTTGATAATTATGACACTATCAATGAAGATAATGTCCATTGTACATAGCAGCATTTTTGGTCATTATAGAAAATAAATATATAGCGTGGCAATATTTATCAAACAGACTTGATCATTCTGAAATGCCAACTCAGCTCACAAACCGAGCAATAGTAGGCGTAATTACGAGTCATCAGTCGACTATTACCGGGCACACGAGAAAACCCTCAGCGGCTTTTGGTGGGTATCGGGTCAATAATGTGTGGTCTCCTCCAGACCAATGGCGAGTCTACCCTTTAGGAGGCAACGCCTTGTAAGGGCTTCGCTGGAGAGTTGCAGCTGAAGGTTGAAGGCGGGGTTGGAGGTGGAGAGTTAGGTGTGGCCCTGACGACTACGGAGGTGGAAGTGTTAGGAGGCGCCTTTTGAAGGCCCGGTAATGGCTTCTTGTGCAAACAGGTAGATTGATTTAGATATCTGATGAAGGTGCTGCGGGAAATTAAGCGGGGGCTAAGATAAGCTTAGCATCACACCCTCCCCGAAAGAAAATGGAATGAAGGGCGAAGGGGAACAGTCACGTCCCAATTCGAGAAAAGTTAATCAAATGCTCTTTCTTGGCATTTCCAACCTGTAGGGGGACAGTGCCGTCAATGTTCTTGTTCTTTGCGGAGTCCCTTCAACCCCTAGCTGCAACCCCTTTCATTCCTTTACCTGTACTTCCGCTCATATTCTCTTTCATCTTACTTTCCACCCTCTCCTAACAATTGATTTATAGTGCAACTGCGTGGTGTCCACTTGTTATACCTTTCAAACCTTTTTTGCTACCAGTTTCCGTTTCAGCGCTGAATGTCCTCACAGGGACCAGCGCTTAGCCCTTGGTCTAAATGTCATTTTCTATTCTTGGCATTTCTAGAGATTCCCGCAAAATACTAGAGCTTAAAATTGTCTTTTGTCTGAAAGACTACTCAATTCTTGTAACAAAAGTTGAGAACTTAACAAATAATAATAAAAAAAATGTGCGCAGGATTGCACATGTTAGACGTTGTCAGAGCACCCATATGGTAATGCCAAGTTTTCCAGTAGATTGTGAGAGATGTGAAGTTAAGAATCTTTTCTGAACCGGGGAGAGGAGTCCCTAAAAAGGGAACTATGAACAATGCTGGTGTTGAGCCTTATTCATAAGGTTCAGGGTCTACTGAAAATGGCTGTTGCACAGTAGAATATTTTGTCTCCTAGTGTAGTGGAGATGGTACTCTTTACCAAAGTTCACTACTTTTTACCTTGGACGGTTCACGTCCCTCCCTAAAATTTTTATGCTAGTTCATGTTAATTCTTCGGCTGTTGTATCCAGACAAGACTGTTCCGATTTTGATGTGCTGAAATTAAGGCAGGAGCATTGTGTAGAATAGAAGTAAACTTGTGCTCTTTTATATCGTAAATTTCCATAAGAAAATGTGATGTTCTAAAGGTATACTGTATGTATATGAAATGTGGTGTTATATCCAAAATCGATTGAAGTCGAGGTAGTGGTATAATTATTCTCCACAATTTTAATTTTGAAGGCTCAGGAAAACTATTTTTAGATGCTGATTTGCCTGCCTAGTTGCTATAGCATGGGCGTGACCCTGATGTGCCTATCATGCACCATTGGTAGCGTTTTGTCTAAAATCAAGAATCTTTTGGCCACTGGAGCGATAACTTTGTCTAGAAAAAGTTGAAATTCATCGATACCTGATCAGGTTAAAAATTAGGTTCTTAGGACCTGACTTGTCAGTGTACCATATAAGACCAGAAGATTGAGACTTTGGACGTGGAGTTACGAGACTTGCTAGAAAATTAAGAGCTGGTTGATCTACAAGTTAAAGAAAAAAAAATATCTTTGCAAGATAATTCATGGAAACAAAGGTTGTGTGAATATATCGAACGTGAACGGTAAACGCTATATCCTAAAGGCCTGTCGGGTTACAATATAGTAGATTTGAAGAATTTGCGTTTTAGATTCTGTGTTATTTTGAATGATATTTATTTTGTACACGGTTTAAGTGAGGGAGTGTTTCCTCCAACGAATGTGGCTCTTTCCGATCATTCTCCTCAAATACTGTATAGCTAAAATGCCTCGAGGCAATGAAGTCACAAGCGCAATCATGATTCTGAATAAACTCCCCAGGAGGAGACACGCCCAGGTCTCTCTCTCTCTCTCTCTCTCTCTCTCTCTCTCTCTCTCTCATTTAGTCCACCCTCCCCATCTCACTCCTTCCCTGGCTCTATGCCTGTGATTTTTTTGTTCTCCGCCTTCCATCCGTGTGCGCACATTAATAAACGCATCCGCAATTCTGACACGTCTTTCTGCACCTGAGCAGTACCCCCGATGACATGCACACTAATGCGCGGAGCTTCTCCATTTATGTGAAGCCATGCTCAAGTGATCCCGCATATTCACACGCAGGTTATGTTTTCCCACACAAGAGTGTCAATGAATATCTCCTTTGTATGCGGAAGCACGACGCACGAAGCTATATAGGTATAAGGAAGATTCAGTTACTCACAAGGGTGTGTATGCGTGTGCGTGTGTGTATGCGTTAGTGTGTACACGGC
>NC_089765.1:7405875-7425875 GCF_040412425.1 Macrobrachium rosenbergii | reverse complement strand
ACACACACACACACACACACACACACACACACACACACACAAAGAGAGAGATGGTAAAATACTTTCACAATATAGAGCGTGATTCTTTGAAGAACCATATATCATTATATGTTGGGATACATATACATAAAAATGCATTGAATACAGAAATTAACAACTTTATTTATTCCTACAGAGGCTTGGCTGTAGGATAGGAAGATATTTTGGAAAACAGAACCTGGATAATGATAGCAGGAATTATTATTCGAAATCTGTCAAATAGGTTAATACTTTTGAAGACTGTAATTACAAGTATTTATGCGTAGGCACGACATTTGGAATCATTACTACAAGTTATGCTCTAGAATAGCAAAACCTACTGGCTTATTTACTGAAAATCCCTGTTGATTAAGCAGTTGAGGTTCATTGAAGCTCGCAGGTTACGTTAATGGTGGTGTTGATAACAGTAATGGTAATGGGTAATATTACGTTGATATTGGCTTTTTAGTAGAGTAACCGTGATCAAGGAAGAGAGTCAGGTAGTAGTTTGAAGAGGCCGAAGACAGCCGCGAAGGTGACGATGATGAAGAGGAGCATGATACTAATGACCGAGGAGGTCCTGCTGCCTCCGATGAGTAATAATGAGGAGCCTGCACTGAAATTTTGGCCTGTGAATAGAGATCAACAGAGATTACATTATCTCAAGTAACGGTTGGGAAAATATCAAGATCTTGCGGCTCGAAATTTCAGCGTCCTTCTTTATAGTCTTATTATGATATTAAGGTTAAATCGATAATATATGTATAGTTGATAGCCTAAGTAGTTAATGAAATATAACTAAAGCTGACGATGGCGGCATGGGAAGCAACCTGGCAGTGAACCATAAATAATATTGGATAAGTAGTCTTATACTTAACAGGGATGGGATCAGTAAGAAAAATCTTCAAGCTTTCAGAGTGAATAAAACTTGGCTTCCTATTTCACCTCCTGTGTAGTTGATAGGCCAAGTAGTTAATGAAATATAATTAAAGCTGACGATGGCGGCATTGGAAACAACGTGGCAGTGAACCATAAATATTAATGGGTAAGGAGCCTTATATTTAAGATAGTTGGGATTAGTAAGAAAAATCTTCAAGTTTCCAGAGTGAATAAAACTTGGCTTCCTATTTCACCTCCTGTTTTTATTTAATAATTCCATTTGTGGTTGTGGAAGTGACGTTAGACACATGCTCGAGGTTCCGAATTCCTCAGTTCAACATCCCTCAATATTCGAGATCATCAGGATTTGCTGGTAACACGACGCGTCCAGGAGGCGGCGCTCATCGTGACCTTTGCCAGATGACAACGCATTGGCTGTTTGAAGTGATAAGCAAAAGGGAGAAAAGCTTGTCCGAGTTTCCTCCGTCTGAATTGCATTGTTACCTCCACCGGATGTGAGGCTGTTGCCTCCACCTCCTTTTGTTAGCGGGAGTCAAATTCTGGAATTTTTTCAGACTTCCTATTGTGGCCTCAGAACCTTTGGAATGTGGTCCTTCTCTGCGACTTTTTATTAGTTTTTATTTTGATGTGTTCGTGATTTTTTTCCCCCCCAAAAAAGTACGTGTTGGCCCCAACAGTTTGCCTTCATCCATTTAGAAGATTGATCTTGCGAGGTTTGAGTTAAATTAGGAACGTTCTCAAGATTTACGTCTACCAGGAAGGGTCTTAGTGCGTGACTGTGTTTAATTGTATAACTTTTATGCCTTTGTATATGCTTTAAAATGCATGTAATATTATAAATGTTATTTATTTCCATTTGTGTGGTTAGCACTTACATATGTTTAGGTATCAACTTCATGTGTGAAAATTTTTTATTTCATGATGCTCGTCTTGTAATAAAATAGCCTACCAGATAAAACGTATTTTAATAAGAAACGAATTGTTACCTTTACGCAACAAGGCGCCTTTAACACCGACTTACTGGCTGCTGCGAATTATTGCCTGTCTCCGATAGCGTCCCATTGTTCAATATTAGACCCAGCCATGGGTAAGACAGGCATTGCATGGTCCTGATTATGCTTAATCCACTGAGTCATCGACATGCGTTTGAACTCGGAGGGCAAGCGCCCAGAGATCGAAGCCAGTGGCACGACCAGCGTCCTGCCGAGAAATGAGCGTATCCTGCCATCGACAGGACTACGAGTGCTTCTGACTCCTCTGGCATGCGCTTTCTTACCAATAGTTGTTTACTTGGTGGAGATTCTTTGTTTTATACTCTCTTTAGTTGCACGCCGAGGTTCTCTCGTTTTATTTACAAAACAACCAAGAAGCGTGTGGATAATATTTGTTTTGTACTCGGCACATTGCCATGTAGCTCGGTTGGATTTGGTGATTTGGTTTGGCTAAAATTGTAACAACGTTTCAGTTCATTTTTTATGCTTCGTTTTAGCCAGAGAATGGGGCTGTTTGAATTTATAACAGTAGCCTGCATTTGACATTTTATTAATTGTTTCAAGAATTTCCGAGTACATGGCACAGAATCATCTAACATACCAAACTGTGATTTACATTGAGAAAAATTTCATTGTAAGAAAGTGAAAGCAGAACATGCAAGGGTTGCGGCTATCAGAATATCTTTTTTTCCTCCTTGCGAAGTTTCTTGCATTAATATTCTTTCTAATTTTTGACTACCACACTATTTCTAGCGAACACTAGTAATCCGATTATGATTTGACCGCTGTACTGGTAAACACGCATTTCTATGCTGATTGAGGTAAATCTGGCTGTCCATGAGCCAGCCTGACCCTTATCCGAGGAACATTCCTGACTTACTAATTAGTATTTCTTTTGGGAATCCAGGTGTAATGCATTTTCAGCTTTCCAGTTCGACAGTTTCATGAAAGTTAGGGTTCTTTCGATGCATTATCTTACAAGGCATAGGAGAGTCATGACCATTCAGTATTCGATTTTGAGAAGCCTGCTAGTCCAGCAGGGGTATAAATTGTTTTTCCCCGTCGTCAAGAAAGTCTCTTATGCATTGGATTAATCAAGTAGGGTGTGGTGCAATGTTCCCATATTTAGATTAGTTAATTGAACATTCATGCTTGATTATACAACAAACTTTTTAAACATCCAAACATACAGACGCAGGAGACCGTTTGATGGAAAGCCCAATATTTGCTGCTTGCTTTGAAATTGCTTTGTTGTTTTTGACCACCAGAAACGTAATTCGAGGTTAACTTCTATTTTTGTACATTGCTAGATAATTAGTTTCATATATATATATATATATATATATATATATATATATATATATATATATGTATGTATGTATGTATGTATGTATGTATATATATATATATATATATATATATATATATATATATATGTATATGTATGTATGTATATATATATATATATATATACATATATATATATATATATATATATATATATATATATATATATATATATATATATATATATATATATATATATATATATATATATATATATATATATATATATAGTCTTTAGAGAGTCGTGTCCTTGCTTCAGTGTGTACAAGGCACAGCAGGCTCAGCTGGAAGAACCTAGACTAGGGCAGTTGGAAAGCATTTTCAATTGGTATGTTAAAGTTAAGTATACCTTAGTTTTACCAGACCACTGAGTTGGTTAACAGCTCTCCTAGGGCTGGCCCGAAGGATTAGACTTATTTTACGTGTCTAAGAACCAATTGGTTACTTAGCAACGGGACCTACAGCTTATTGTGGAATCCGAACCACATTATAGCGAGAAATGAATTTCTATCACCAGAAATAAATTCCTCTAACTCTTCATCAGCCGGCCCCGGGAATTGAACTCTGGCCCATCGAATGACAGTCTGAAGCTCAACCGGTTCGGCCAACAAAGGGCTTGTTTCACTCATATTGTGTGTTCATAATAGGCAATGAATTCTTAATATAATTTTAGTATCTAACGGCTTTCATTCCTGGCTGTGATTAAAAGGCCTTCAAGCCTGAAATTTACACTCTTGACATCACTTCTTGGGTTTTCATGTCAATTTTACACATCTGTCTTAAACCACTTCCGCCTGAGATTTTACTTCTGAGCATTCTTGCACGACTTCACCTCATGGGCTTCCATTTTCGATTTAGGGGTTGTTATCTACAACTTTGGCTCAGAGTGTTTCGTCTCTGACTTTTGCCTTTAAACAGTTCATGACTTAATTTACTATTCGACTTTGAATCTCAATTTTTGTTCTAACCTTTTCTCCCAGACCCTTCTCAGGGCTTTCATCCCTTACCTTGTATTTGGGCTTTCATGCCCAAATTTTTGTTAGGTCCGTACATTCCCAACTTTCTCTGCAGGGTTTTCATCCATAATCTCACTTCCTGGACTTTCATCTGTAACGTCGCCCTGGAAAGAAAGTTGGAAATGAAATGGCTTCATATAAATTTTGAGGTGTTAAGCGCAGGAGAAAAATTCGTACATGGTAATCATTTCAACAACATTATTTCAACGAGAATTTGTAAAAGAAAATAACTGTTGTTGTTTTACATCTATTCCGTTTTCATTCAGTGGCGATTAGTGCTGTTATTTATTTCATCTTCCTCATCTCCAGCTATAAGAAAAGGGAGGTGGGATCAGCACGTATTATTCATCCTTGTGAAGAGGTTTTGAGTGCTGATTGATTTATTTCATAATTAGCTATGCGTTAACCCCCGCTCGCCGTTCGAACAACGGGTATTTCGAAACTTGGAGTAGTTGCAGTACGGAGATTTTCATTTCTTCGTTGGCTCGGCAAGTATTAGTCATGGAAAATTTATCGCAAAATTCTCATTGCAAAACTGACTTCAGAGTGCCTGCTCTTCATAACGCCAATTTCTAGTGCAGTTCTTGGAAGTCGGACACGAGGCTAGTTTTATTTCAAGTAGAAAATAAACAAGTAAAAAATGCGTCTAAGTTTCTTCAGCGCAATTGAGTTTTCTGTACAGCCGCTACAGTGCATAATCAAGGCCGCCGAAAATAGATCTATCTTTCTGTGGACTCGGTATAATGCTGTATGAACCGCGGCCCGTGAAACTTTAACCACGCCCGGTGGTGGCCTATCTTATGTCGTTGCCAAAGCACGATTATGGTTAACTTTAACCTTAAGTTAAATAAAAATTACTGAGGCTAGGTGGTGCAATTTCGTATGTTTGATGATTGGAGGGTGGATGATCAGCATACTAATTTGCAGCTCTCTAGCCTCAGTAGTTTTTAAGATCTGGGGGCTGACAGAATAAAGTGCGGACGGACAGACAAAGCCGGCATAATAGTTTTCTTTACCGAAAACCAAAAAGGCTTCCGTCCTGCGGTTATCCATACTGCAACTCCCCATCCAATTCTCTCTCTCTCTCTCTCTCTCTCTCTCTCTCTCTCTCTCTCTCTCTCTCTCTCTCTCTCTCTCTCATTCCTAACCTATTTTCCTTTCCCCCACCTCAGCCCCTGTCTCCCTTTTTCCCCTCCCAGCGTTAATCATGCATCGGAAATATCTATATGCGGCGGCATTATCTCATTAACTAATCGTCTCACAGAAATCAAGTTATCTAGTAGCAGTGTGAAACGTTGCTTGAATATAATGAATGCAGTCACGATAACCAGGCAGTGGTGGAGTGGAACTGAATATAAAAAAAAAAAAAAAATCCCCCCAAAAAAAAAAAAAAAAAAAAACACACACGATACGACTCGTGGAGATTCCTGATTGGTTACTCGATATTAATGAATGACATCACGATTGTTTGATCGGAGTGCTGGCCCTTCACATACACCTCATCTCGCCAAAAGTAGTAACCAAGAGCTTTTATCATGGGAATATTGGTTATTCCAATAAAATGAGGTGTTACTAAAAGATAGGTGACATAATTCAGTTAAAATATCCATGAAAGTTTTTAAATCTTAAGATCTATTCAGAAGACTTCATTGTCATCAATAATATGGAAATGAACATGATGCTTATTGCATGTTACTCAAAGTTCAAATGGAAAACATAAGTTCTTTTTTCCATTGGAAATGTGGAATAAAAAAAATACTTTTATTTGGCTGCTGTAAAGGAGTGACTCAATTGACAACTGTTTAAAAAGAAAATCACTTCTGCCATATCTTTAAACATCTAATATATGCGATCTAAGATTGCGGTAATGAAAGCTATTCAGTAATACTTCTACAGTTTTATTTACTGATTGACACCACAGTATTTCAAGCAGGGTTCCCACCATTTTTCTGATGACGAACTCCCGACGGTTTCTGAGTAGTTGAGAGACCCTAAACGTAATTTTTTTTAATCTGGAAAGCACTTCAGTTAATAAGACTTATTATGATTCCCTTAAAATCTTTGGACCCTTAAAATCTCTGGAGTACTAGCACAGACGATTCACAAATAAAACTTGTGCAACTCAGATATTTACTGGAGAGTTATGAACGTTAGATGGATATTATCAATCGTGTACATCTTGATTATGTTTGGATCATAAAATAGCTTATAATCGATTATATTAAATTTGTTTTAATAATGAGTAATATATTCGAAAAACTAATGAATTATGGTAAAATTTTGTGCTAAAATTAGAAACTTCTCCGAAGACCCATTTTGTTCCCTCAAAAATTGACAGGTACAATAGATTGCACACAAGAACAATGTACAAAATGTTTGCTTTTTTCCTATTTTACTGTACGATTTTCAGTACAAACGAAATGAAAAAATAAACCAGTAATTGTCTGTTGAAAACGTGTATAAAGCAAAGCTATGAAAATTTTTTAAGGGTTTTGATTAAAAAATAAATTGAACAAAAAATTCATATAGAAGTTTGGCACAGATTCTTTTAAACATTTACATTCTCGCCTCTTACAGTACAGTACATATATATTCTCTGCCTAATATATTGCACATTACATTAAGCACACGATGACATACATACAGATAACAAGAAAGTACATCATTTTAAGCACATGCAACTGCATTTAACAATAAAGTTGATCAGGAAACCTAAACGAAGAGCAGACATTTGAGATAAGCTCTCTCCCTCTCTCTGACCGAAAGTACAAATATGGACGAGAATGTTAGGTTTAGCTCCAGTTATTTTTATGGCACTACGTATAGCATTTTAATTAAATAAAAATAAATTCTGCTTAGCCGAGATGCGGACTTTAGAAATATTTCTTTTTAGATTATTATTATTTCAGAAATAATTGCTCCCTTAATTTGAGGAGTTAATCATCCAGTGCAAATGAAGAGTGTCAAAGAAAATTCATCTGTGGTTCATTTACAATACGTTAGACAAGTGATGTAATTTACGCATAATACTCGGTTGCAGTCTACAGAAAGTAATGATTACAACTAGCAGCAGTGGACACAATGCATTATGCATTTACAATCGGTCACTTTGCACTTTATAACTGATGAGAAGTCGTGCATCGCGAACACTACTACTTTCTCAGACTTACACCAACAAAGATAAGGTGTTCACTACAAGATTTTACGGATGCGAAAGAACTTTGACTGGCCATAGGGAGAGCACAGTGGAGCTCTTGGCCAACAGGTTGGGAATCACTGCCTTGAAGCTTCATGAATGCGTACGACATGAGGCCCCTGGCATATTGCTCCACCCACAGGGAATTCAAAGTGAATCACCTTGGAACTCATTTAACAACGGGTATCCTGATAGGATGATATCCAATAATGTGTAAAACGACCAATAGAAAATTGGTCTAGACGAACAACTGAAAAATTAAACCTCGTCTGTGACCAAACTCATAAACTCATTTACCTTACGATACAACATGTCATAAACACGTCGGAAAGTTATTGCATACGTATCACAAACAAGCTTAAAACATGTCAGCGACTCTGAGTGGGGGAATGGATCTTTGGCAAATGCTGATGTGACGTGTGTGCGACAAGTTGTTAACTTGTGTTTATGACACGATTTAGTGCAATGAAATTTTGATAAATTTTTCCTAATTTGAAAGAAAATTAAGTATTAATAAAATGTAGAAATAATAAAATAAATGCATGAGAAACTTCCATTATATATACCACACCACGTTTAAAGAAAGGATTCCCCCTCTCTCTCTCTCTCTCTCTCTCTCTCTCTCTCTCTCTCTCTCTCTCTCTCTCTCTCTCTCTCTCTCTCTGACACACACATCTATATATTTAGACAGGGAGGGAGAGAGAGAGCTGTTGTGTACAAGTATGCCGTAATTCATGTAGATGCGGCTAGGAGTAAACTCTTGATTATCGAGTGGTATAAGCAAGCACTTAACTATTAAAATGAAGTAACTTCTTAATAGAGAGACTTACTAAATACTATGACTTTGCAGAAGTCAGAGATAATTGTCTTAATTGGGTATGACAAATTTTTAATGATTTTCCGATGTTATGTTAAGAATATTTGCCCATTTTCTGATTCCAGTAATGCTGCACGATTAAGAGTCTATTAATGATGTTTTATTACGTCTTTAATGTTTATTACCTAGCTGTGGCGTAGGAGTCTTTGAGTGTTCATTATAAGGCTGGTGTTACTATGTAGAAAAACACAACTTTTTTGTGATGGATATAAAGTAGCATGAATCTCTCTCTCTCTCTCTCTCTCTCTCTCTCTCTCTCTCTCTCTCTCTCTCTCTCTCTCTCTCTCTCTCTCTGAAATATGACCATATTTTTTTCATTCTCATTAGAATACAACCATATTTTTGTTCATTACTTTTCATATATACATTAAGGGGTAATAGTATTTTATACTGTGTACGGGCTTTATTACATTAATGAATAACAAGAAATATAGAATAACCACAAGTACCATCTCAATATTGGAAGAAAATAACTTCTGAGGAAGAATTTGTAACAGCCTCATGATTTTGGAAAAAAAAAAAAAAAAAAAAAAAAAAAAAAAAACCTTGTACAGTTGTCATCAGATGTGCGGTCTTGACGTATGTTGCGTATTTAAATATAAAACTATACAAAAATATTTTTAGATGTAGTGGGCAATGAATTAGAAAGTGGGACAGGAATCAAAACCGCCTGACTAACCTTTATACTGCTCAGAAATTGATGATTTCATTTTGTGGTGGGCGTAGATAAGTTTTTTAAAAACTTTAAGTAATATATATATATATATGTGTGTGTATGCGCGCACTTTTACACACACACACACACACACATATATATATATATATATATATATATATATATATATATATAATTATATAAACATACATACATATGTACACACACACAATGTAGTCAGGCTGCCAGTAAATTCGACTAAGCTTCCTACTTGTTTGATATGGAATAAGACGGTATTTATTTTTTGTGTTTACGAACGTTTCATTGCATATTTAGGAGTTATCGAAGTGAATTTTTTTTTATTTGCTACTGATGTAATATATAAAGAGATATGATTTTTTCTCTGTATATACTTATCTCTATCAAAACTGATCGAACCTTACCCGGTACTTAATACGACAGTGTGTATTTTCGCTATCTTGTGTGTGCGTGTGTTCAGGTGGCTGTGTGGTGGCCTCTCCCAAAGCCAGTGAACATTTAATTCCAAGTTGCGAAATTATGAGCACAATAATTTAACTTCTTCTGTTTCAGCCGATAAGGCTTAAAGATTTTGATCGTAGCCCTAAGACGCACATTGTATACTCTGGGAAATTGATAGTGAAACATTAATGGGATGTCTATTGAATTGCTGTTCTTAGCCACATTTCTCGACTTTCCTGATGTCGAGTTCAGAGGAGTTGCAGATCGAGAGGGGCGTAATTTGGCGGCCTTTTTTTTCCCCCCTCCGCTTCTTTATAATCTGGAATCGTATCTCGGTCCTGAGTTGGCGTTTGGAGAGATTACCACCAATTATATGATTGAATAATGGTAAGTAATTGGCCCGCAGCCTGTCCCTATTGGTTCTGCTGGAAATCCGAAAGTATCTTTCGGCTTCTTTCGGTATCGAAGTGAAATTTCGGGAAATATGCAATTGATTCCCGCAATTGCTATCTAGGCTGAATTGTGACGGTGTTTCTCTTACAAATTGCACTACCATGAGCTTGTGAATTTATGCGCCTTTTGGAGAAACAATACTTTGCTCTTTTTTTCCCCCCCCATCGCGTGACCGTTTATCTATTAATACGATTGCAAGCGATCGCTGCTTGATTAATCCGATCGGGATTTTCTGGGGATACTTCAGGTTGTTGTCTCTACATTATTGGGCCACTGTGAAGGTCTTTCTTTCACTGCAGGTTTATTATTATTATTATTATTATTATTATTATTATTATTATTATTATTATATTTTATCTAAATGATGACGATTATGATTATACTATGGCTATTATCACTGTCTTCAGCGAGCATTACTGCATATAGTGTAAGCGGATGTAATACCGGCTAACACCTTCCTCAACCATGCACACCCATTACTTCTATTCACCAACACCAACGCTAGTTCCTCGCTGGGTGAGCGGGTTCCGTTCTCAGCTACCACACTCTGTTGGTCACGAGTTCGAATCTCCGACCGGCCAGTGAAGAACAAGAGGAATTTGTTTCTGGTGATAGAAATTCATTTCTCGCTATAGTGTGGTTCGGATTCCACAATAAGCTGTGGGTCCCGTTGCTAGGTAACCAATTGGTTCTTAGACACGTAAAAATAAAATCTAATCCTTCGGGCCAGCCCTAGGAGAGCTGTTATTCAGCTCAGTGGTCTGGTTAAACTAAGATATACTTATTATTTACTTATTCACCAACGCTGAAGTACTGACACTCGTGTTATAGATTTCTGTCCTGCACATTTTCTTCCCAATAAGTTATTTTGCTCTAGCATAGAGCTCACTTCGCAATGTCGAAGTTTCTCCAAAGAGATCTTCCAACTTTTCCTTCGTTGTATGTCTACTTACGGTATTTTCTTTGGGGTTAAAATGCCATCCATCTGGTAAGATGGCCTATATGATGGGCACAAACCTGCTCTTTTCATGGCCTTCACTCTTTGGTACCACTTTATCCTAAGGATCGTTTTCAAGCAGTTAAGTCGTTTGAGCTCGTTTGCATTAAGTCTTTTGAGCTCGTTTGCATTAAGTCTTTTGAGCTCGTTTGCATTGGTGGGCAGCCTTCTACTCCATGAAGAGTACAGTAAGCAAGTCTTGTCAACAGTGACCTTTGCTTTCATTCTGAGCATTCGGTTGAACCAAAGTCTCAACCTGAAATCCCTTGTGATGTACCAGTTCAAGTGGATATTCTTCCAGATTGAGGCTTGAAGAGAATAGAACTAATACAACGAAAAATATCCACATTTTCAGTCAGATAACCCAGCCTTCTTGGATGACAAGAGTTTGGGAAGAACTAATGCGAGGGCAAAGATTCTGCATCCACCAGAAAATCTTTTAGTGGTAATGAATTTCTCTCGAATGTTTCCATCACAGAAAAGACCTACTTTATTGAGGTTAATCAAGAAGACATTATTTCCGTTTTACAGACATTTGGTTCTACTCTTATTGTTCATAAATGTTCCAGTTGATATACTCTTCCAGCTTAACAAAAACAGACGGTTATCTTTTTCATTTTTTTTTCAATTTTAATACTTTTACTATAACTTATCCTGACCATTAACTTTCCAGCATTTCAAACTTTGCCATTACCTCAAGTCTGCTGTGCATCCAGATACTTATGTTCTGTGTAACACAGATAATCTGTGTTAAGCACTCCACGTTTAACTGTAACAAAATCCTAAACAAGGAAATGCCTAAGAACATTTTTTTTACATGACTAAAGTATATTACTTTTGAATTATGTACCTTGCAGTTAGACACCCGTGGTGGGTTATAGGTTGAGAGGGGCTGGGGTGTGGTATCCTCATCTCAAAAGGTGTCATGAGAACCAGACGGATAATTACATTAGTTAGTCATACGTTTCTTTGGTGAACTCTTGTTTCAAAATATCACCAGATTCCTCGTTCTTTGCATTCAGCAGGGGAAGAATTTAAGATATGCCACCCAATACTGGTAGAGGAAGAGCAACCAGACACTTACGAAATTGAGTAACATACAAATATTTAAGTAAATTGAATGTAATGAAGGGTTATTGGCAAGCGCCTTAAGTTGAATATGTTAAAAACAAATCTTTTCTGACCTCAAAAATGTTTCATATCAAGGTCATACCGGTTGATCACAGGAAAGCATATTTTATCTTGCAGTGTCTGATGTGGCCAGTTTCGATGATTTAGAACGTTTGGTGGTGTATTTTGGACGATATACTTATTCTTAATGGTAAGTGGTAGGGTCTGCTAACGGGATAGGTACTGTATTTGCCTCAATTAGAAAAGCAGGTTTGGTATTAAGCTTGAGCATGAATCTGTTAGGCATCTAGTGGGAGGGCCGAGTTAATCTTAATATCATTTAAGATTTCTAATTAACGGAAAGACTGCTTTATGTCAATGATATTTCGCTTTTAATCAATAGCTCTGGTCTTGTATCCGTATAATTACCTCCACAGTCGAACTGGAGTTGTTATATTTTTCAAAAAGGTTTCATATTCATCTTATGCGAATGTCTTTGTAATCGCAGTCATATTAAAGCAAGTGAGGTTAAAAGTGCAAGTATATTACGAATAGCTTGGCATACTAATGGCTTTCAATAATGAGCATTCGTAGGCTCCGCCCTTCGGAATGGTTTCATTGAGATTAACCAAAAGCACTGCTGTTCCATCCACAACCAGTAAAAAATGCGCCGAAGTTTCTTCGGCGCAATCGACTTTTCTGTACAGCCGCTACAGCGTATAATCAAGGGACCGAAAATAGATCTATCTTTTGGTGGTCTCGGTATAATGCAGTATAAGCCGCGGCCCATGAAGACTTTAACCACGGCCCTGTGATGGCCTATCCTATATTGTTGCCAGAAGCACGATTATGGCTAACCTGAATCTTACATAAAATAAAAACTACTGAGGCTAGAGGGCTGCAATTTAGTATGTTTGATTATTTGAGGGTGGATGATCAACATACCAATTTGCAGCCCTCTAGCCTGAGAAGTTTTTAAGATCTGGGGGTGGACAAAAAGTGTGGACGGACAGACAAATAGCCATCTCAATAGTTTTCTTTTACAGAAAACTAAAAATCATAGAGAGAGAGAGAGAGAGAGAGATGAATGTAGAGTTAGTTAAGACCTACTTGCCTTTCTCCTCTTAGACGAAAAAATTTTAACTCACTTGAAAGGATACTGATATATTGGATACCTATAATTTATTACGTCATTTACAGGAAAAGCTCCATTCACGAATTTAAAGCTATAATTATCAGCAGTAAATTACTGCGAATTTAGCAGATATTTGTTAATCGAACCTCGTGTTTGAAAACTTAATCGTTCTTATCGAGGTAAAATTTAAACCTTGGAGAAAACATGTTTGCAGTGATTACTGACTCAGATTACGTAGATTTATTGGTTTAAAGTTACCAGATCATTTCCTGAATTATTTTAAGTGCAAAAAGACTTGCCTCAAACATTTTTACGCTGTTCGCAGCATTGTCTCAACAATGTAATCGCCTGGGTGCATATTGAAGGCTGACACAATATTTGTCAAATAGGTTGATCGTCAGGGACTACTCTAAGAAAGGTAAAAAAAGCTAAAACGAGAAAGGGCCCAGTCAAACAAACGCTAAGTTGCGTGTAAAAGAAAATATATCTGTTTTTGGTTAGAGGACGTGGATTTTACATACGAGGAATAGTATTCATGAGATTAAACTGAATCTTCCCGTGCACTGTGTCTGTTGTGATTAACCTGATGGTATATCGATATTTGTAGAATCATTTGTAGACTGAAGTTACTATATTCTCTCGTGCTTAGTCATACATTTTTAAACTTTTGATCCACCTTTGCATCTCCTGAGAACTGATAGCTGAGAACTGGACTCAAAGGCTGACAAATAAAGTAGAATTAAAAATGCGCAACTTGAGGGACAATAAAAGAATCTTGTAGTACCTTCGATCTAAGAATGATTACCTTAATACAGCAATGGCACTTTGGGCAATCAGGAAGGACAACAAGTGCATGGGAGGCTTCAGCTTAAATAGTATTTTACGATTGCCCACCAGGATTCGCAGTGCGTATAAACGTTCATAAAATCCAGAAGTAATTGAAGGTCCGAGAGAGAGGCGCAATTAGTGTGCAAGAGAGAGAGAAAACAAATTAATAGGATATCACGGGTCATCTGCTGTGGCAAGAGCGGACAGTGGCCTCCTCGACGACGACGGTGGCTGCTGCGCTGGTGCATAAATACTTCTCCGGAGCGTCGGCGAAAACAGTGGATTTGGAGTTCATACTGACGGATTGCATGAAGTTTGAAAGTGGTGATCTTAGCGGTAGGAATAATACGTAGAAAGGAGTTATGCAGTGGTTAAAAGACTACAAGAAGTAATGGGCCTAATGTCATATTTTTCAAACGTTATTCTGTTATCGCTTTTGCAAAGCGTTCACTTAATAATAGTATTTCGTAAAATTTTATATAAATGTTTATCTGTTAATTCAAACCGATAAGAGCACGCTTCTCTTCACAGAGACTTGAAGAACGTCTTACGTCCCGCTCGGTTATATCAACGCTGATTTAGTTGCTGCCATATTCTAATCTAAGTAAACTCAGTATCAGCAGTGTTAATGTTTTAAAGTTATATAGACGGCAAACTTCCTAAGCATTCTTGGGGTACAAAAACACATGTATATATACATACATACATACAGGAAGGTACAAGAACTGTGCTTTGTACCAGTCGTTCACTGGAACACATAGTCCTCATCTTCTTCTGCTGATTTGATTACGGGACAGAACTTTTCTCACGTGGTGGGACCCCAAAAAAAAAAACTTAATGCGATGTTAGTGTAAATTCAAGCTTATATGAAAATGGAATGAAATTGAAAAAAGTTATTTGACTAGATCCACCAAATTGAAACTAAACACGTAAGAAATGGATCTGAAATCATCCACTGCTGCAGTACTCGTGATTAGTCGAAGTATGGAGAAACTAGTGTGTTCTTAAAACATGTGCTGATTTGCAGCACTGAAAGTGCTTTGTATGGTGTCTTAGAACTTGATATGTTACAGTGTGATGATATATAATTATAAACACATATATATGTATATTAATTAATTAATTAATTTATATATTTATTTATTGTCCGGGCTCCTGTTCTTACCATATGTTACTGGTTCGTACTTCATGATCGGCCGCTTGAGAGTTGAGTCTTCCGTAACCCGGGACAACCCTTTATGCACTGATATCGAGCATGATTATGGCCTGTAACCAGACTTGTATTGAAAAGATTTATCGGGAGGTGCCGTTGATATGCTGCGGAAGCATTCACATGATTTAATGGCGCAAAAATTGAGTTTCCGATGCCATGGAGGTGTTACTTTGCAATTGTTTGGTTACAGGTCTCCTTGAAATTTCAGACCATTTTTATCACGTGATGCTCCTTTCGTGGAACCTTCGAGGGAAGGTCAGTAGGCATAAGACGGGCTTTCATGCAAGGTCATTCATATTAAGGACGTATTATCTGGAAACAGCTTTGGAGATCAGCCACTGAGAGGGAGGTTACAGTGCTGCTTTAAAGCGCCATTCCCGTTCAATAAATAGACTAACTGTTGTTAGTCTATATATGTAATTAATTGTGCTTTATTCACCCTTGGTTGCTTGAGTTTGCTCTTTGAATTCTTTTTAGAGAAGCTTGCCGTAAAAAGTTGATTCTTTTAAGAATATGTTACATGGTAACTGTACTCGTAAGCGACCAATGAAGAATAAGAGGAATTTATTTCTGGTGACAGAAATTCATTTCTCGCTATAATGTCAGTTCGGATTTCCACAATATAAGCTGTGGGGTCCGTTGCTAGGTAACCAGTGGTTCTTAGCCACGTAAAATAAATCTAATCCTTCAGACCCCAGCCCTAGGAAGCTGTTAATCAGCTCAGTGGTCTAGTTAAAAGTGAATATACTTAACTTTTACAATTATTAACATTATGATTATTGTTTTGTTGTTTTTGTTGTTGTCACCAGCTGTCGTTTTCAAACGTCAGTTATAGTTGCTGCCAGAAGTTTCTTAACTCTGACTTGAGTTTCAAGTTTGAAAGTTGTCATAGAGGGTGTAGTAGTGACAAGTACCCGTTAATTCAAGTGTTATAAAAAATAAAAAAAACTGAAGGGGCATGCACTTTTCGTAAATTTTATTCCATAATGAGATCAGAAACAGAAGGGCAAAAAGCTTTCGTAGATAATCAGTTAAGGAGACTCATTTTGGGTGACGAAATATGAGAGAGAAGGTGGGGATAAAAGTAATATGACAAGTTTTTCATTAATTTTAAGCAAGTTGAATGTTGTTTTCATCGTCCAAGTTAAGAGGGGAAAAACAATGGAACGAGGATATGCAGTAAATAAAACAGTTACTCTGCAATTTGTTGTTTCCGCATGGCAAGTGGACGTCCAGGAGGTGCATGGAATGTTGATAAATTTGATAATAGGCTGCCGACGAAAGTAATGAAATAAGTCTGGGAGGTTTTTTTAAAGATAATTTCGAAAATAATTTCAAAGCTTATTTGTCCAGGACACATTGTTTTGCTTTCGTCTTAATAGGGCGTCTAGATAGTCTGTTTGCGATCTGGTGGTGCATCGTTTTGTGTCTGTTGTGTGTGTGTGTATTTGTATGTGTATGCGTGTGTTTGTGGATGCACTGTGTGGCCAAAAAAAAAGATCATTTACATAATTGTAACTTTTTTCTTCTTAAGGATGCTAAATTCGAAAACATTTACGCAAGATACCAACTTTTTGGGAGACGAAGGAAGCAGTACTGCGTATATGCTTCTCAAAAGTCAATTTCGTATCAAAATTTACACCTAAAATGTTAAGAGAGTCACTGACATTTCAAATCGTACCATTTCAATGTGAATTAGGATGCAAATGCAGAAGTGTTCCGGGTCGACTAACTATCATATTTTGAGTTTTAGAAGGTTTAAGCATCATGCTTCAAAGGCTACTCCACTCATTAATACGTGCCAGATCTCTGTTCATGGACTCTGCAGTCACAGACCTGAGACGCGGAGAAGGAACATGGAATGACATTGTTTAAAGCTACTATACTGGCTAGCATAGATCCTTTGGGTTCTGCCTTTTGAAAATTCAATTGGAACATTAATAAAAGGTCCATCAGTTCCAAGTAATCTTAGCTTGTAGATAAATGCTTCATGATTCGCTCGGTCAAAGGGTACATTAAAATCTAATCCGAATACGCGAATTTGTGTGAAAGGGTTTCATAAACTTTTTAAATGTCAGGGTTAACTCTGTAAACCTTATTTAATGAAGAAACGTTTTGCTCTAAAGACAGACATTACTCACCTCAGCCCTTGACCTTTATCTTTTAAATGGAGGTTTTATTATGCCGACATTTCCCGTGAAAAAATGTTATACGGAAAGGTGCTTTTTCCGCGCAAATATAAGAGCAACGTAAATTTACGATGACTAGCGAATTTTAAGTAGTTTCATTTCACTGGACGATAATACTAGAATACGAATATTTTAATAGTGGTAATTTTTTTCACATACACTAATGCCAAGTTGGGCTTAAATATAAGTGATTCGGTTTCTCTAAATTCCTTTTACTGTACCTCCTTTCATATTCTCTCTTCCATCTTCCTTTCCACCCTCTCGTAACAATTGATTCATAGTGGAACTGCGAGGTTTTCCTCCTGTTACTCATTTCAAACCTTTTACTTTCAATTTCCATTTCAGCGCTGGATGACCTCAAAGGTCCCAGTGCTTGGCCTTTGGCCTAAATTCTATATTCAATTCAGTTCAGTTTCTGTAAAGTGAAAACGTCTGCGGTGTGATTCTTGTTTTTATGTCATCCGAAACGGATGCTTAAAAATAATGTCACCTTACTTATCGTGAGCTATATTAGGTGACGAGTTCGCGATTGATCGAGTCAGGATTTCAATACCTTTGACCGGGAGAGGGACACACGCCCAGATTTTGGCGATGATACGAGATTTATGGAAGCTGTAACTAGTGGTAATGTGTGGTCCATAGGGCAACAATTTAATGCCCTTGCCGATGATGGCCCTCCATTTAGATCTAGAGGCAACAACCAGGAGCCCAAAAAGGTTTTCTGTTGACTACAACAGATGCGATGTGCGTCTCACTCTTTGACAGTGACAGAATGCAGTTACAAGAGAAACCTCGTGTGTTAATTCTCTCTCTCTCTCTCTCTCTCTCTCTCTCTCTCTCTCTCTCTCTCTCTCTCTCTCTTTATAATCACAACGTAAATAATTGTAAAGCAAAAGCTAGTTGACCTTACAGATTAGCTGTATGTAAGACGGTCATTCGAGAATATTAATTTCAGTATTTTTTCCCTGCGGTTTAAAGAGAACTTTCTCTAGAGGGGAAACAAATAAAAGCAAAGAGACGAGAAATACGTTAAGAAAAAGAGAAGTAACGCCATGAAAAGAATAAAAGGATTGAGGATTACAGAAACCACGGAAAACGAGAATCAGCAAAAAAATTTACTACTTATAAATGTGTTGGACATTTGATTTAAAATGTATTTGATTCTGATGGGAGTCAAGTTTAGTTAAATTTCACGACTCAAGATGCCAAGATTTATATAGCAACTTGCTGACCAACCCGGCGCTGCCCGGGAAAACTGAATGACAACCGATAAATTCTCTCTCTCTCTCTCTCTCTCTCTCTCTCTCTCTCTCTCTCTCTCTCTCTCTCTCTCTCTCTCTCTCCTGTGAAGATAGTTGCTTCAATTACATTGCCCAGCATTTTTGACATTTTGTATTTCATCCCTTCTCAACCCCTGTTATCGGGGTTGAACTTGGAATTGAAGGGCATCGGAGTGTTACTATTTATCTCAACGTCCTCGAAAACTCTGGATTAGACACTAGTATCTGTCATTTTTGACATTTTATTTTTCACCGCTTCTCAACCCTCTTCCTATCGGGGCTGAACTTCGACTTACAGGGCATCGGGAGTGTCACTATTCATCTCAGCGACCCCGAAAACTATGGATTAGACACTAATATCTGTCGTTTTCCGTTATTTTTACTTGTCATCCCCTTCCCACCCCACCCCCTCCTTTGGTGCCAGTGATACTCCCCTCACCCCCCCCCCGCCCGTATTCTTTTCAAGATAATAAGTCAGCATGTTACAGTATACCAAGTTTGGTCGAAGTCGCTCAATGCATTTCGTAGTTATGCTGGAGCACATACACACGCATCCATTATCATATATATATATAGATATCGGAATGTTAGCAGGTCCGATTTTAGAAGTCACAGAAGTTTTAGGAATAGATTTTTTATTTTAATCTTAGGTATATTTTATAATTTTATAATTTTTTCTAATTTGTATATTTTATAATTTTCTATTTTATTTTACTTTGGTATATTTAGTAATTTTCTGTTTTATTTTAATTTGGTATATTTTATCATTTTATATTTTATTTTAATTTGGTATATTTTATAGTGTTATATTTTATTGTAGTTTGGTCTAGTTTATAATTTTATATTGTTTTAATTTGGTGTATTTTACAATTTTATATTTTATTTTGGTATATTTTATGATTTTTTATTTTATTTTAATTTTATTGTATTATAGTTTTATATTTTATTTTAGTTGGTATATTTTATAATTTATATTGTATTTTAATTTGGTATGTTGTATAATTTCATATTTTATTTTAATTTGGTATATTTTATAATTTTATATTTCATTTTAATCTGGTATAGTTTATATTTTATTTGGTATGGTATGTTTTATAGTTTTTTTCAATTTGGCATATTTTACAATATATTTTATTTGTATATGGTATATTTTAATAAGGAAATTTGATGAACGAAATAGGAAGGCTTATTTGTAGTAAAATCCTGTAGTCTATCGCAAGCCGAAATAAAGTGCAAGCCTATGAAGGCAATTCTCAGATTTCAGAGCGAGAAGGTTTGCAGAATGGAACGTGAAGGAGTGTGTGGCAAAATGGG
>NC_089765.1:7333375-7400875 GCF_040412425.1 Macrobrachium rosenbergii | reverse complement strand
AATACTTTCTAATTTCCTTACTTTCTCAGTCCTGAACGCTGCCGGTAATATCTCTCTCTCTCTCTCTCTCTCTCTCTCTCTCTCGGTTTAACTTGCCTCGCAAACGAGAAGGACGAAGCTCGATTTCGAGTGGAACACACACACACACACACACACACACACACATATATATATATATATATATATATATATATATATATATATATATATATATATATATATAAATATAATATATATTGTATCATAATTAAATAAAATGATTGTATCATAATTAATAAGATGAAGTGGTCCCTCAGTCAGACCCATACATATCCCTTGCTTAATATCTGCCCGGAACTGTTAACCAGATTCATCATTCTCTCTCTCTCTCTCTCTCTCTCTCTCTCTCTCTCTCTTTCTGCATTGTACATATTTGCTTTTTTACCGAGACTTTAATTTTTTATATACTTATAACTCTGTAAGTTTCATTCTCACTGCATTGTTCATATTTGCTTTTTTATCGAGGCTTTAATTTTTTGTATACTTCTAGCTTTATAAGTTTCATTCTCGGTCATTATGTTGCCGAATAGGAAATCGTTTTGCGCAGAGGAGATCTTTATGTCTATTTTACTTCTTTTTTATTGCTTAAGGTTTCCATCTTTTATTGGGTTTCTCGGATTTTGGCGCGAAGCATTTTCACTTTTAACACTTCAGCTCTGCCGACGATATGAAGAGATATTCAGTAACTGGTTTCTTGCCAGTTTATATCTCTCTCTCTCTCTCTCTCTCTCTCTCTCTCTCTCTCTCTCTCTCTCTCTCTCTCTCTCTCGCCTGATATGGCTCTGGGTACATTATTGTGATAAATTTGCTATTACTGATATTCGTAATTCAAGTTTTTTTTTTTTTATTTCCTAACTATTGATTTTCAGTGAAAATGTATTATAACGGCAATGGATATGGACAGACTCGTAAAATAGGTGAAAATCTTCTAAAGAACAAATTTCCATGAATTCTGCTTACTTTGATCGTTTTAAAAATCTCTTTTTAAAAGGGCAAAGGCTATATTTGCATTATCGTCAGTTTGCAATATATATATATTGTGAAATGTAAGAATCTTATATTACTAATGATTTAAGATCTTTAAACTCCGTTCATAGAAATCTAATTTTTTGTTGAAAATCAGACATATAAATAACATTGCTTACAGTTAAAAGTTACTGATATTTATTACGCACTAAGATTTTCTTGTGAGTTGCTGATTTAGTCTGAAGAATATCTTCCGCATTTAATCCGCCTGTTGATATTATAACAGGTAGAAACAGCCTGTTTTGTTTTTAATTCTGCTCAAGGAAAGGAGTCATCATGGTGACTAAGCACATAAAAATGGCCTTTGACACCACGATGATGATACCAAAGGAAATTTGATAAATCATTAATGTTAAAAAGTGCAATGGTTATTTATTAGTAGTTACGTGTCTCTTCACAATAAGGCGAGTCCAAAAGCTCTCTTTTTGCACACTTTTTATTCGCTTATATCTTGACAGATAGTGTTTGAAGTAAGCTATTGAATCCCGCGCCGGTGAATAGAGGGAGAGTTCAAGAACGTCGCTGTAAATGACATAATGTTTTGATATACGATTGAAGGTCATAGGTTTGTTCATTGCGATACGTCAGAAATTGCCAAGGTGCATTACCACAAAGCAAGCGCGATTATCAACCGATCTGTTGAGGAGGTCGTTTGATTAACTTACTCCCCTGTATCGTGCGTCATAGCTTTTTTTCTTCATTGGTTTTACATATTTATCTATTTATAACCGAATCACGAAAATATGGAACGTGATGAATATATAAATAAAGGCAAAATCCACGAAGGAAAGAGAAACATCGGAATACTGCAAGGCCTTTCGGCTTCTTGTCGTTTACTTTTCTCTCTCTCCTTCGTGAATTTTGTGTTTATTTACATTTATTCTGTTTATTTATTTGCTCATATGCTTATTCGAATGACGATCTTTGTGCTGTGTGTTAAATCTCAGACATTTGCGTTCTGCGTGGTTTTATCAACCTTTCCCTTAATTTTCCTTAATTATTTACCTTGTGTTGGCTGTGGTTAAATCACCTTCATCCAAGTGTCATCCTTTCATTTTATTCGTATGATACTCAATCCCAACGAGGTAGAAAATATTTGAAAATATTTTTCATCTTATTTCTTCAAGATATCTAGGTAAGTTTCGATGGCTTGCGTGACAGCGGATGATATCTTTATAATTGCGCTCGTGTTTCTATACCGCCAAATAGGAAAATAACAAAATTAAGGGCAAGTTCAGACCCTGAGGCCGCCAGGTACTGTCTTAAAACTCAGACCAGGGAACCAACATGCTGCATACTTGTATTGAGGCCAGTAGTGAAAAGGGCTGGACAATGGCAAGTTGAATACCTGCAGACTATATAGATACGCATTCCCTTTTATATTATAGAGATTATGCATATGACGATCAGGTACAAAAGTTTTTTTCTGACCTTGCTAATCTGCTGATGACCTCAAACCAAGCCAATTTTACCAAGCAAGTGGGAAGAATGAAGCAGATCGTTTTCAGTGTATATCCACGATAGCAAATCTTTCTTGAACTTCATCCAATTTTAATTGCAAACAAAACCATATGCAAATGTCATTAATGTTACTTACTAGGCCAACCAATTATCCTCTTGGAAATAAAATGAGTAAAGAAAAAGCATTATGATGATGATGAGTAAAGTTATTACACTTATGATTGTTATATCTATCATAATTATATGATTTTGGTTTTTGTAGTTTAATTCTCATTTTAGTAATAATTTTCGCTGCTGACTGAAGAAAATGAGCGCAATAAATATGGGAATAAGAAGGGAACCGACAGAAATGAGTAAGAATTCCTTTCTTTCGTAAATTCCTCGGGAAACTAATTAGTCATTTAACATGGACGGGTAGCAAAAGGCGTGACTCATCAGAAAACCAGTTCCCCATACATGTATCCTCTTTTAATTATATGCCTGTGAAAACATGTGGAACATTAACCCTATCACCTCCTAAGATTGTGTGTGTGAAAGAGAGAGAGAGAGAGAGAGAGAGAGAGTTTAAATATACGCAGGTAAAAAAATGCGCCGTAGTTTCTTCGGCGCAATCAACTTTTCTGTGCAGCCGCTACAGCGTATAATCAAGGCCACCGAAAATAGATCTATTTTTCGGTGGTCTCTGTATACTGCTATATGAGCCGCGGCCCATGAAACTTTAACCTCGACCCGGTGGTGGCCTGTCCTATATCGTTGCCAGAAGCACGACTATGGCTAACTTTAACCTTGAATCAAATAAAAACTACTAAGGCTAGAGAGCTGCAATTTGGTGATTGGAGGGTGGATGATCGACATACCAGTTTGCAGCCCTCTAACCCCAGGGCTGAGGGCGGACAGAGAAAAGTGTGGACGGATAGGCAAAGCCAGCACAATAGTTTTCTTTTACAGATAACTAACAAGATTTGTGCATTTTATGTCACCGAGATAAAAATTTGATTTGTTAAAACTTAAGGTATACAGTATATATGTGTGTGTATATATATATATATATATATATATATATATATATATATACATATATACATACATACATATATATATGCATACACACACACACATACATACACACACACACACACACATATATATATATATATATATATATATATATATATATATATATATATGACTGAATTATTTTCTGCTAATACAGAATTTCATCAAATATAAAAGGGTTTCTATGTGGCTCCTTATTTATATATATATATATATATATATATATATATATATATATATATATATATATATATATATATAGAGAGAGAGAGAGAGAGAGAGAGAGAGAGAGAGAGAGAGAGATAGAAGAGAGAGATAGAAATCTTTATATGAGATCCCATATGGCATATGGGTTTGCCCAGTCACGGATCCAATAATTGAGCCATATTACGTAATTAAAGGTTACAACATGAATTATCGACTTTTATGGTTAAAGAATTATTAAGGAATGAAGGCTTTTTGGGGTTTGGGGGATGAGATGGATTGTCAAGTCATTGAAGATGCAGACCTTTTTACATGTAAAGGCTAATTTTAGAGTGACTTGGTTAATTTGAGCAATAATGCAAACATCAAGCATTTTTCTTTGATGTCATCCACTAATAAAAGAGGAAAGATATTGGAAGTTTTATAACCCTGAAACTTGCGCAGTTATTATTTTATGACAACTTTATTAGTACTGCAATTATAATAACGCAGTTCCAGATTCTTTAAAATGATTTTAAACACAATAAATTTTTTTTTTCTAGTAAAGTAATTAATTGCCATCAAATAGAATTTATACTTTGTATAGAGACATATATATACATAATATATATACTATATATATATATATATATATATATATATATATATATATATATATATATATATATATATATATTTATTATTTATTTTTCTGCGTTTATTTTTAAGGTAAAATTTCTGAGGAGTTGAACTAAACGTTTCCTTGCAGTTATCAGAATTAAATTGAAATAAAAAGAATTTAAAAGCTTAGTGGATAAAATATAGGGAATTAATACCTCGACTGCAATAGAGCTACAGTCGTTTTTATAAGGTTTGTAGCAGATGTTTCTCTGCAGTGCTAGAATTGCATTACAGTGTTGCAAGTGGTCATAATTTCTTCAACTGATTTTAACGGAGCTTGTAGGTAAATATAGCACTGTTCTTTATTTCTCCATCAGATCAATGGAAATTCCTTCTTAGTAAAGTGCACCAGATTATATATGTTTTGTGAATTATATATATATATATATATATATATATATATATATATATATATATATATATATATATATATATTATATTATATATATATATATATATATATATATATATATATATATATATATAATATATATTATATATATATATATATATATATATATATATATATATATATATATATATAATATACATGCATATACATACATATATCTTTATATATATATATTATATACATATACAGTAGGCATGTATATGTACATGTACGTATACACACATACATACATACATACACAGACACAACTTGAAACATTAGAAGGGCGTGTAGTACAGTTCAATCGTCTGTGTTGTACGGACAGACACCTTCATTTTACGTGTTGGATATTTCGTAAATCTGAGTCTTCAAGGAATGAAGGCCATTGTGGAAGAGAGAGAGAGACTGAAATGTAGCCCGGGGTCAGAGTGAGGTTTTAGGTTAGCGAGAGGGGTTGCAAGGAAGGGTTCGGTGGAGGGTTGGTTATGGTTGTAAGGTCCGGTAGCACTATGAATTTTAATATGACACTGGGTAAGATAGATGGCCCGAGTGGTGATTACCGGGTACTTGCAACAGCTCAGATCTGGAAACTTTTATTTTGGCGTAAACCGTAGGAGGTCTGGCCCATGGAGAGAGACCCGTTAAAATGAGGCTAAGAAATGGGACGGTCGAACGATGTCTGCGGAAGAGGAGAAGGGAAGGGCAGAAAAACAATACACGATAATGACGCAATTTTATGGAAAGGCAATCAACAGGTAAAATGTTTTGTGTCCCTTATCTAGATAATGGATGAGAGTACGAGTATTTTCTGAGAAAACTGATAATGTTGCCGATTAGAAAATATGTATTCCTGGCATTTGTAATATTTGATGACTTTTAATTTCGTACATTTATGATTTCTTGGAGGAAAAAATAAGAGATTGCTCTCATTCTAGGAAGAGATGTTTATCATTATTATAATAGCAATGCTGAATTTGAACTCTTAATAGTAGTAATGCTCAATTTGAAATCTCTTCCAGACCCTTGATGTCTTGCTCTCCCTGTCTTCCCGATAAAGGTTTTTACAGTGTTTTTTTTTTTTTTTTTTTTTTTTTTTTTTTTGTGGGGGGCGATAATGTTGCTGGAAATTCCCATTCGCATCGCTGGACCTCTCTTTTATTTATTTTGTAGTTTTGTGTATTTATAATTTTTTCGACTTAGACATAAGAAGGTTTTATCTACGATTTTTGAAAATCGTTAAAATGAAGAATGGTGGACACATGAGGGCATTACTATTAGTTATAGATAATTCCATAATTTTATATCAATTGAGTGATTTTTATTAAGTAAATGGTCCATTCTAATGACCTGTTTGAATATAGCCCTGGGACAATGAAATCAAGAATGACTGATAATTTGAAAAGAAGATATGAAATATTGAAAAGTATGAAAAACTTGTTTTAAGGAAAAATATCAGAAAAAAAGACAAATCAAGAATGACAGATGACTTCAAGAGAAAAGTTATGGAATTTGGGAAAAATAGGAAAAACGCGTTTGAAGGAAAAATACCAGAAAAATGGGATTTTGTATGAAAGGAGCTTTTGAATAAAATAATGAACCTGAATGAATGTCCATGTATATATTGATCATTTGAAATTTTCTTTGAATGAGCAGTACAGTAACGATTCAGTGAGCTGAGCCATTTCATCACGAAAATTCAAGTCCCTCGCGCAGAAATTGAAAGACAGCCTCATTTGTTATTTAGATCACCTCCTGTACACCTCGTACTCCTCGCGTCAGACCACCGGAGATGTTATGCCTCTATGAAGTCTTTATAGACCCATCTGAAATTTTAATGCACCCTTAACTTAAAATGCTGTAAAAAGGTTGAGATATCTTCATACAACCTAGAGCTGTTGTATTGATTTGGTTCCCTGGTGCTACAGATTTATCAGTTATGCCATCTGATGAGGCAGATTACTGTAACTTGATGTGGCGATGTTGCTTGTGATAAAAGAATGACAGCCTAATCAATCTAGGCGGTTTTATAATAACTTGATTGCGCTTTATATGTCTTTTTCATAATCTTATATCAAGGTTTTGTCTTTATGAAAGGCTAAATAATTAACTAGCAACCATATAGTTACAGTTTTACGCATTAGTCATTCCAAGACTTTCCCTCCTTTTAGGAGTAGTATCACTGGTGTTGGGTGATCTGATCTGAGGGACATTTTCATGCACTTCATCTGGTCACGCATCGTTCATTGTTATGCTTTCGTTTACAGCTGCTGTTCTTCCGGGGAACACGCAATTCTTAGGGATATTTTTACCATTTAATCATGTGCTTTGGAACTCGATTCATGTTTTCATTCGAAAATGAGTGGTTCCAGTATTGTTTATATCTTTTGTAACGTGTCTTTCATCTTATTCTTCATTGTTATTAATACAGTGTACTAGGCTGCTAAGAAAGAATGTAGATGTATTGTATCCAAGTGTTTATTTCTTGTTTTATGCCATCCACAGTAATATGTTCTTGATTCTTGTTTATTATGCCACTCATAGTAATGTGTTCTTTTTTTGGTTCACTTTTAATAAGTCCACCCGCTTAGTGGTATAAGGTTCCTACAGTTAATTATTTTTATTCGACCTTTGAGCCTTTCGTCCAGTTTTCATTTTTTCATTCATAGTAAGTAGCAATTAATACCAGGTTTTCAGGTTCGCTTCAACATTTTAATAATGGGTTTTAACAGGTGTTATCTTTTTTCTTTGATTATACACTTTTTTTCCCTATTCATACCAGTCATCCTGAAATGCTTCGTTTTCTTGGATAATTTATCAGAACATCCGTGACAGAGATATAGCTGATTAACAACAAATGCTATTCTACGTTTCATTTCACCTTTGGTGAAACTAAACTCTTCTGCTCTTTGCTGAGGACTTCTTCCATTGTCAAAGAATTCCGTGTCTTGAGCTCTGCAGATGTGTAAATAACCCGTATTCTGAAGCGTATATATATATATATATATATATATATATATATATATATATATATATATATATATATATATATATATATATATATATATATATATATATATATATATATATATATATATATATATATATATATATATATATATATATATATATATATAATATATATATATATGTATATATTTATTTATGTATGTATATATGTATATGGAGATATGGAGATAGAGAGAGAGAGAGTTTTGTAGCTTACACAGTATCGCTAATTATAATTCATAAGTGCATCAAACCAGCCATGATTCGAATTTGGGCCGTTGGTTTAAGTACTGTGATAGAGTTTATGAAATTCAGACCATCAGTCCAAGCACTGGTGCGCTTTTGTTCATTCAGTGCTTTTGACCTTGAAGAGAGGGAGCTGAGAAGGTTGGACAGAAAGATACAGCCATCCAGAAAATAAAGGAATTGAAAGATCTCAAGGTAGAACTGTGATAAAACCCCAAGCTGCACTAAGAAGTAAAGTAATAGTTTGAGAGGTTGGATAGTAAAATTGAAGAAAGGAGGCTTGAATGGAGGTAAAGGAAAATGCTAAAAATTGGATGCAGCTGGGGTTTGAAGGGATAAAGCAAATTCTCTTTAGTAATGCCTACAGTGCACCGCGTAAAGTGTACATAGAGCACTGTTCCCCCTAAGGAAGAATACTGTGATAGTCGATTTTACCATTAGGGTATCAAGAAAGGGATAAGTTGATACCTAGTCTACGGTACAGACTCCTGTCAAATTCAGGTATTGCAAAAAAAAATGAATAAGATTTGGAAACCAGATGGACGCGGAATTACCAGAAAAAGGAAGAATGTACTAAAATCTTGTAGGATCTGTATTGCCACATCACATGAATCAAGGAATGACATTGATGTTTTATTCAAAGGATTTCGCCGATTCAGAAATAAAGTTATGAGAAAAATATCAATAGTCAGAAGGCAGGATAGAGTCAGAAATTTGGAAATTATGGAAATCTCATGTAGATGAAATAATTATGATACAGCGATGGAGGTGGTTTGGACATGTCTTTCGTACAGCCCCTGGGAGAACAGTAACAGGCAGTGTCTGCTGGGGTCATGCACAGTAGGTACCAGAAGAGTTGGAGAGACTCAGACCTAGGATGAGAACTAGCCTCTGAGACGGGAGGCTGCAGATGAGTGAAGATTTTTGGAAAACAATGCATTTTATATATGTATGTATGTATATATATGTGTATATATATATATATATATATATATATATATATATATATATATATATATATATATATATATATATATATATATATATAATGTAAATAGAAATAATCAACACACAGTCACGTGTGGAACAGAAATAAATTTCCGACTCACATCAGGATCGAACTTAGGTCTTTCAATGTGTTTGTGTGTGTGTGTGTGTGTGTGGAATTGCGATAAAACTTAGAGACAATGAGTCTACCAGTATTTCCGAGCATAGCATCTTCACATGCCTGTTGTGACAGTGTAGTAAATGAAGAAGTAAAGCTATGCTGTTTTCACCTCCGCGTGGTTATTTTTAAGTGATTATTTTGCTGAGCCACTAGTGCTTTACTTTTTAATAAGTTTTCATCGTACATGAACGGCTAATCACATGCTTTAATTCTTTAATATATTTTTTTTTTGTTATACTGTTCAGCAGTGGCTGTTCAATTCTAATACGTGAACCAGAAACCTGATGCTCATAATTAAGACTCTAGATGGTAAAAGACGAGACTGTAATAGTCAGTAATAATAATGATAATAATAAAATGGGCTCTGTTTCGTCAGGAACTGCGATTTCTTACGGATGCAGGCATCAACGAAACATGGAGCAGAACGTAAAATTGAAAGATTAATGATTTCATTTAACGTTGTTGTAACTTACAGTATTTTCAGGGGACTCCCGCTGTTAGCCCTTTCCTCTGCTTTCTTGCGTTTATTGAATCCTTTTATTTCGTAATCGGATTCGAGGACGTGATTACCATATTCTGGCCGACCGTTTTCTAAGGAGGAATTCTGACACTGTCGAAATTGTGTCGTTCAGGACAAAAAACAAAAGAGTAAGTTTCTTTTGTATCTTAGACTTTTCTTTGCCAGGATTCTTTTTAAAGTCCTCGCATGGTTGTTTAAATTGGTGCTTTATTAGACAATGAAATTTGCAATTCATTCCTTCACTTGAGTAAAAGTAATTGCCGTTTTTAGTTTTCTGACAAGAAAACTATTGTGCCTGCCTTGTCTGTCCGTCCGCACTTTTTCAGTTCGCCCTTACATCTTAAATACTGCTGAGGCTAGAGGGCTGCATATTGGTATGTTGATCATCCACCCTCCAATCATCAAACATACCAAATTGCAGCCCTCTGGCCTCAGTAGTTTTTATTTCATTTAAGGTTAAAGTTAGCCATAATGGTGCGTCTGGCAACGATATATGCCAGGCCACCATCGGGCCGTGGTTAAAGTTTCATGGGCCGCGGCTTATACAGCATTATACCGAGGCCACAGAAAGATGGTCATATTTTCGGTGGCCTTAATTATACGATGTACAGGAAACTCGATTGCGTCGAAGAAACTTCGGCGCATTTTTTACTTGTTATATTATTGAAAGAGATTAATTCTGAATATCCTTGACTTGCCTTCCTGTACTTAACATTAAATGTCAGTAATGTATGGTTTAATGTTATGATGTTATTTTATCAAGTAAAAGACTTGTTATTCTGTACTTTATTATATTGATTTTTTTTATTTTTTACATAATTTGATTTTTTATAGAAATCTTTATTAGCCTTATTAGAAGGGAGGTGTTCCATTACGGCTATGAACCTTTATTCATTTTTTAATTACGTCTATGCAAAGTGGTTATTATTATTATTATTATTATTATTATTATTATTATTATTATTATTATTATTATTATTATTATTATGGTGATGATGATGATGATGAAAGATGATGCTTATTATTTTTATTTATATTATTAATTGGTGACGGAAATAGCACGATATGTTTATGTAGATATTACTCCAAAAAAAAAAATCCCTTGAAACCTCCTGCTTAGAAATCGCTATTGTTATAATCTTACAGATCTCCAGATTACGGATGCAGTGAAATTCTCTTTTCATTTCTTTTCTGGATAACACGGCTCGTTACGTCAGCTCTTACAAATGCCTCATGTCTCCACTCCCATTTTGCGGCTGATTGTTTTGCATAAACTCCCTGGCTTTCCAGTGCTGGTCTGCGGAGGCTTTCCCCCCTCTCCCTGCCTTTCCATTTTTCCTTTTTCTTTTTTCTTATGAAAAAGCTTTGTTTGCTGTCGTCGTAGATGTCGCTGTGCGACATGTTGGGATGATGTTCTTCCTTATAAAGGCCCTCCTTATACGGATGTGGTGAGTTTGAGGGTGAAAGGAGTGTATATGGTTAAAAGGTGCCTTTTTTTTTCTTTTTGCTTCACCTTTTTCTTTTTCTGTGAAGTGAAAACTTCTTCAGGCAGTCAGGATATTTTTGTACAGATCATACTCATATACATATCTATATTCTCTTTTTTCCATCTTACTTTCCACCCTCTCCTGACACTTGATTCATCGTGCAAATGCGAGGTTTTCCTCCTGTTACACCTCTCAAACTTTTACTGTCAATTTCCGTTTCAGCGCTGAATGACCTCTCTGATCCCAGTGCTTGGCCTTTGGCGTAAGTGCTATATTTAGTTCAGTTCAGTTCAGTACAAATCATACGGCAAGAATTAATTTGTTTCTCTTGATTTTATTTCGAGTGTTGCGAAAATTGCCGAGGAAGAATGAGACCAGAATGTATTTGAAATCATTCTTGGAGGTCTTGGGAATTTGTGTACCAGAAACTAGGCAACGGGAAAATTACTTGATATAAATGGACATTTGCAAAAGGAATAATTGTAAGATACTTTCCTATGACTCTCCAGAAACTATATTTTTTCATACATTAGGTTATATATTTATCGCATACAAAAAATGGTTATAAATACAAGCGCTCTTCAGCTGAAACATCTACTTTTAAAAGTGTGTTGGTTTTAAAAAAGTTTTCATCGATATGCTACCTAGTGGCTGTGGGTAAGCTGAGTGAGACTCACAACGTTGAACTTGTTTCACAGTAAGGGAAACTGGAAAGCAGAACTTTTTTCGTCGACAGCATCCTGCCTTTCTCTCGTCTGACGAATACGGGCTACCAGATGACCTTATAGAATTTGTCAATGAAGGAAAGTTAGCTAGAGAGGAAGGACAGATGAACAAGCAGGGATTGAAGCGTCGGGTCCTGTCCCAGAGGAAAGCCGTAGCCTCCTCTGGAAAAAAGAAATACGAAAAGCTTGCAGGGAATTTCTTCGAGGCAGAGGAGTACTCCTGGGAAATGTTGTCTGTCAGGTGATCAGCAGTCGCCTGAAAGTAGGTGAGCTTTCTCACTGTCGTTGCTGTTTCCCTCTAGTTTAATTTTTCGTCACGTTTCCAAGCTTAATTATCACATGCACATAAGGTAAGTACACGCTTACATTTATATAAGCATATATCTTTTGGTAAATTAAATCCGTATTCCGTGTTTAGCTGGCGTGTGTGCTTAATTAAGCACGTAGAAAATTTCGTTGTTGAGTCCAAGGCATCATGGATCTATCTACTTTCTGTTATGACTTCTGTTATGATGTTAACAATTTCACTGTTGCCACTTTCGTCTCGGAGGCAAGATATGAATTCTTATCAGCTCCGTCATATCTCATAACGACTTCTTTACAAAATGTTAATTATTTTTAGATAATTATGTAAAATCACAAAATCTCATGCTTCTTATCAATTTAACAGCGGTGTTTTGGTGAAAATTATAGGGCAATTTGCTTATTTTTCCATTTGTCGTTATCTACTATTGTTAAAAAAAAATCTGTGAACGTTGGATCGCCAGCCTTAATACTCACACTAATTGTACGACCTTTAGGGCAGGTGTTTCAGCCAGTTCGCTGAGACCCTTATCTGTTTCGAAGTTTTTATATGGTCAGGTGGCAATAACCATTAGTCGTCCTATGCCATTATTTTCTATTTGAATATCTGCCTGATCTCTCTCTCTCTCTCTCTCTCTCTCTCTCTCTCTCTCTCTCTCTCTCTCTCTCTCTCTTTTTTCTTTTCCGTAACTTCAGCATCGTTTATTACATGTGTTGTCATATGTCTTTGTAATTGTATACTGGGTACCTATGTAGCTAGTATTCTACCTTATAAATTGGTAAATTATGAATTCCTTTCGTCTCCTCGCTTCGTTTGAGTAAAAGAGGCCAGAGTTTCTTCCGTAAACAATCAAAACCAAAGCGGCTGGCGCCTGACTGCTCTAAGTAAAACATTCTTACAGATTCCGAGATAACTTTTTATGAGGGACCATAATGTTTCGTTTACCACAGAACGCTCCTCGATGGGTGATAAAAATAACCTTAGGGGGAAAAAAATATATAATACCCGTCCTTAATGAGAAATTTTAGATCTCGTCGATTAAAAACAAAAAA
The DNA here is from genome assembly GCF_040412425.1 of Macrobrachium rosenbergii. Lineage (NCBI taxonomy): Eukaryota > Metazoa > Arthropoda > Malacostraca > Decapoda > Palaemonidae > Macrobrachium > Macrobrachium rosenbergii. The sequence goes on along the minus strand of NC_089765.1, from coordinate 7,387,530 downwards.
AAAGAAAGGTCGTGTTAAGAAAGTGGATGAGAGGAAATTAAGAGAGCCATTTATCGTAGGGGCATCCGTAGTAGCGCGGTGTCTTGTAAAACCTGTTCATAAGAAAACTGTTCAAGGTTAACAACAAATTTTTCCTGCCGAAAGGCGGAAGGGAATAAATTCGATTTTATGGAGATGCTGCCTCTGCTATAAACGCAAAAATTTCCTTAATCTTGCTGAAATCTGGGGTTCGTTAAACGAGCAAATTAATGAGGCTTCAGCGCTGCGCTTAAACTAATGACATACATGAGGTCATGGAGAATTATGACCCACAGTTACGACCCAGTTACAGCCTTGTTATGACCATCTACACTCCGGGCTGACTGCCTAGCCATCTGCTTGACCTCAGAGGTGGAGGACGAGAAGGAATGAGCAAAAACCGCAATACTTCGGTCCACCCGTACCCCTCTCCCTCCTCCGCCATCCCCACCTCGCACTTTTTATCATTCCCTTTCCCGAAAATCATCTGTTACGTTCCATTAACCATAAATATTTAAGTTCCCTTTCGTGGTGCATATATTTAATTTAGTATTTTCATTTGCATTCATTGCCTCTTCGTAGCTTTGTCATCCCCACCTCACAGTCTTTACAGTTTCAGAATTATTCATTTCCCTGTACAGCAGTTGTCAAAGATTTTTTGTTCCTTTCTCTCGCCGCATTTATTTCTGTTTGCATCATTCTCACTTCTTTCGGAATCCCTTCTTTCTACTACATCATTCCCTGTGCCTTTCTGTCACCATGATACTCTGTCCGTTTTGTGGTGAGATAGTGTTGGCATTGACCCTGCAGCCTTCGCTGTGTGAAGTGTGAGTTGAATTTATGTATTTTTCGCGTGTTTTTATACGTTGGAGTCTTTGGCTTAGGGCCTTTGATTTCGTTTTTAAAAGTTGAATTTATATTCCCTTCAGTCCCTGATTTTTAATTAATTGTGTGTTAGCAGACTCTCCGTGAATTTTAATGATGTGTTTGCAGACTCTCCGTGAATTTTAATTAAATATGCCTCTTCAGACACTACTTGAATGTTGATTAATTATGTCTGCAACCACTGTGAATTTTAATTATGTTTCTGCAGACACGTGACTTTTGATTAATTGTGGCTGCTGACTAAAGCGGGATTTTGTTCAGCAGTTTCCAGTTCAGCGGCTTTGGCTTTGACAGACGCTGACCATCAAGGAACGTTAAAAAAATAAAATTATTAACATTAACATTTAACAACATTTGCTGTTGTCCATTCCGGTGATTTTTTTATGATAATATCATCCCCACTATTTTTGTGTGTACATGCGTTTGTAGTGTAATTTGAAGATACCTTATTGAATTTTATCGAAAGATTTAGCTACCTTAACCTTGTTTTTATTCCTTGTGGCTACAGAAAGAATGGAGCAGAACATTTTCCATGTGCTTATTATTTTCATATTTAAAAAAAAAGTAGGAAATATAGGTATTGTTGAAATTATTGGATTTGGACCTAAGCTTTTTATCAGAAATCTACAGGTCAACATCCTCATCAGCGCTTAACCAACAAAGCATAATGTGTTCCTTGAAAGTGGCAGATGAAATTCAAAAGTTTAAGTACCTCGTAAGGTAACTTGGTGAGAATTATGCTAAATTGCGAAGAAATTTAGAACTAAGCTTCTCTTAATATAGTCTAGAGCAAGTTTTTGAGAAGGGTTAGAGAAACATTAGCGAAATTCATATAATTTTTTTAGCACGTCTAAATATGCTGTCACAGAATGCTGATAAAGCGTAGATGGAGTGGGAAAAGTAATCCCTTGAAACTTCAAAGTAATTCTAGAGACGTGATTACGTACATATTTTAGTGACACTCATTTTCGTTCTTCACCACCAAACAGCATCAAATTCACCCAAGGGAAGGCTTTGAAGGGTGTAATCAGGGACCCTCTTGCTTCGGGAATACAATTTTACAGTCAAAGGCGTTTGCGTCTGTCCAGCCTCTCATTAGTTATTTGTTTCGAGCCTGTCATTTCACAATTATTCAGTGTAATGACAGCCATTCCACCTTTGCCTGGGAGGGTGTTTACTGTATTAGCATTTCAGAGTCCGTGTTATTCATTTCTTTTAGGCCTTAATTGTATGCTAGTATTGTGCCTGGATACACTTTATTAGCGTTTTATGTGGTGCTTGAAGTGAGGATATCCCCTTTCGCATATTAAACAGTAAGAACTTATCTTTTGTATTGTTCTGTAGTTTATTTTGAAAAAGTTTTGGTGTACATGATTTTGTTGATATTTAATAAATCAGCGTAAAAATAAATCTACTATTCTTGCCCAAACGCATTAGGTATCAGAATTTATACTCGTGATATTTTTTTTTTCCTCCCACCTCTAGCTTAAGTATACCTTGAGACTTGTTGACTTGACAAGGTCCAAATTCCCTTTCATTCTGGTGATTTTTATACGCCTCAATTATTTTTGCCATATTCCGCAGGGACCCCTTTTTACCTGTTAAGTACACCGTCCCTTCACCTTGTACTTGTTCTCCCGCTCACTTGAGTACTGTAATTACTCTTATCCAAACCAGAGTTATGAATGGTCAGAGCAGACCCCAATCTCTCCATCAATACAGTAGATTGCTACTTTTCTACCCTTCCTTGTCGGCCATTTGTCACTGGCACGGAGTTAAGTGTCGGCCTGGCAGATCCTCTGCATAAATGGGTCATAATGTATGGGATAAGTGTTTCTCTCTCTCTCTCTCTCTCTCTCTCTCTCTCTCTCTCTCTCTCTCTCTCTTTACCTTGCTGAAAGCCAGAGCATGTTCAGGAAGTTGTGAGGAAATCTTGTAACCTTTCAGTGAATTTAACATGGATGTATCGCGGTGGCTTACATCTGGCTCCTGGAGCAGTGAGGAAAACGTGTAGTCGGATGTTTTTCTTTTCTCTCTGTTTATTTAAATCGCAATGATAACATTAAAGTGATAATCCAGCGCATATGGTTTTTTTTTTTAAAACAAAACACAAGTCCGAAGAAGGACGCAGTCAATGCAAATTGTTCGATATTCCTGCATGTATTCCTTATAGGCCTCTCTCTCTCTCTCTCTCTCTCTCTCTCTCTCTCTCTCTCTCTCTCTCTCTCTCAGCTTTTAAATACTTCAGTCTTTTATGCTAGTTTGCTCATCTACACTGTGTTTTGATGTTCTAGAATGTCGATGAATATAGTTAGCTTTAGTTTATATTTTAATAATTAATGATAAGATACGTCTTGACAATCCACCCCTACATCCTTTTTTCATGATGGCTCTAATCTTTAGTTTTTACTCTTTTAAGAAGCTGATCTTTCACTTACTCGTGGGTTATGTCTTGAGCGTTATTATTTTCCGTTTACTTCCTGTTCAGGTCTAGGCTTTATAAGGACTTTTAGTTTCCCCATCTTGTTGACCTTTGGGTATAAGATCACCACGAGCACCTTAATCATCTAGTATTATTGTTTTAGTATTATTAATAGCATATCTTTATGATATCCAAAAGTAAAACGCGAAGGACTCGGGAATCCCATGTCTGTTTTCGCGTGTGGTTTTTATTTGATATGAATTATATCAGTGATATATTCTGAGTACCACATTGTTTTGAGAATTATGAGAAGGCAAAAAATTAAGCCAGTCAAGTATGAAATGTCAGCTGTAACTTCAATCTCGCCCGCAGTCTCTTGCCAACAGTTTTGACTACATACCGTTTGCGTTATATGATAAAATACAGACGAGTTTTTGGTGAAATTTTGGTAGTGCCAGATTATAATACTCTAAATAAAAAAAAGAGCATGGCACATAGTGTTAGAAGGGACAAGGATTTCACGATTTTGAAGAACAAGGAAAAACAAATCTCGTTTGTGAGCTAGACAGGTATGGTGAATTTACAATGACTTTGGGACTAGAGTGATATTCTTTGAGGATTTCCAGATTAAGTTAGACTCATTATGCTGCTTTGTTGCTATAACAGTAAATGAGAGAAAAAGTATGGATAAGACCATTTTGCCATTTTGTCAAAATACCACAGATGATGTTTAAGAAGTATTCAATAATTAATTATTTCAAATGACATCATCATTGTTATCATCATTATTATCGTACCATACGACTTTTACCCCTAGAGAGACTAGTCCCAGACAGACGAGGCAGCTTCCGTATATCCGTTACCCCAGTTGCAGCCAGCTGTAGTTGACTCATTTTTGGTACATAAGCCACTGCTTACGTAAAAGTGGCGCAGTGGAATTTTACCGGATCTTGCGAAAGGTGTTCTGCCTCGCTTGAGACTCGAACACCGGGACCGTACGCTGGTTAGGAGTGTCGTTACCACTGGGTCATGAGCACGATTTTTATTTCTTTATTCTGTTTCATATAACAATCATCGGTTTTAGTTTCTCTAAAAGAAAACTATTGTTCCGGCTTTGTCTGTGCGTCCTCAATTTTTCTGTCCGCCCTCAGATCTTAAAAAACTACTGAGGCTAGAGGGCTGCAAATTGGTATGTTGATCATCCACCCCTCCAATCATTAAACATACCAAATTGCAGCCCTCTAGCCTCTGTAGTTTTGATTTTATTTAAGGTTAAAGTTAACCATAATTGTGTTTCTGGCTACGATATAGGATAGGCCACCACCGAGCCGTGGTTAAAGTTTCATGGGCCGCGGCTCATACAGCATTATACCGAGACCACCGAAAGATAGATCTATTTTCGGTGGCCTTGATTATACGCTGTAACGGCTGTACGGAAAACTCGATTGCGCCGAAGAAACTTCGCCTCTTTGTTTACTTGTTTACGGTACGTCTTAAGTAAATCGCTGCAGTATGGCAATTTTTTTTAATACTGTGAAAGAGTCTTATGTACCTCGTGGCGGGTACCTTCATCTTGAACTGAGATATGACTGTCCAGCGAATTATATGAGTAACCTCACTGATCAGATTAGTAATTGTGAGGTCAGTGGTAACTGAGAAAATTTGGTGGCAGTTGGGGTATATATTTCTTAGTGAGGAAACCTTGACAAGGTAAAATTGACTTGAATGAACTATTTTATGTTCTGCTCTGGTCTCTATTGGTTATGATGTGAAGTCAGGGTACATCTCTTAAAAAACAAGAATCCATTAGCCTCGAATATTCATTTTGCAACCTTACAATGTAGTAAAGGTCCTTTTTTGCACTCTTATTATGAGATTCTTTACTTGAATACCATAGAAATAATGTTTTTTTTTCCGCGTAAAATATTTGTAAAACAAAATTTTCCCGTATTGACACAAAATCAGAGAACGACTGTAGGGGTGAGGATATTCATATATTTATTGATTACGGGTTTGCCCGAAGATGATGAGATGACGGATACGTTGCCTTCTGCTGCCAATGAAGTGAATTGGACTCTTTCTGGCCGTTTGGTAGTAGTTATTAAAGATCACTCGATGATGCCTTTATATAGTTTCGTTAGATCTCAAGGCATGCTCTTTAAACAAATGTCAGTACTTAGACTGAAAAATACAATTCGCGTAGTCTTCATTGCCCTTTTTTATATTTTTTTTTCTTCTCATTCATTGTAATGGAACATTTTGATAGAAATTCAGATGGCACTCAATTGACTGAAAGGGTCTGTTGACATTGGAATAATTATGTATACTCTTGTGGCAGCAGGAGTAGTTGTAACGTGGTTCATTGATAGTTTTATAATATTCGTATTAAACAGAGAAAGAAAGCCCAGTTAGGGCTGCGCTTGTGAACAAGTGTACACAAAAGCGTTACAACAAAGAATTTTGAGTTGTTCTGTGTTCTAATTACCAACTCGTCAAGACTTCCACTGGCTCCGTTTATTCATTCGGTAAGGGAATGGTACTGATATTGCAGTATATTTTATCACACAAGTTTATTCACCGTTTTCAATACTTGTTTCTCAGTATGGTAATGCTCACGACTAGTCGTTATAAGCTACGAAATCGGTAGGCTGTGTCCGCAGTGCCTGTAATTGCTCGGCGACGTTGTTTAGTATTATAATCTTCTTTCCTGTGATTTTTCCGTATTGCGTCAAATGACTGGAATTTGTTCTTATAAATTCTGGTGCAAGTCTCTCTCTCTCTCTTTCATGCTCACAAAAGTAGGTGCACACGTACAAGGGCTTGCATGAGTGCATAAAATAATTTCGGGAAAAATCATTAACCTTTGATTTTGCTAATTACGACCAATCTACAACCTAGCAAAGGCGAACTACCATCAGGTTACACGAATCTTAGTCACGAGTTGAAAGTAAAGTTATTCTAATTTTTGTGCACATATCTGGTAACAATTTTATTCTGAATTTGCTTGTGAAGTTTAAATGCGAGATTCATTAGTGATCTCTTATTAGGAGTTAGGTAATGTTCGTTAAATATATTGTCTAGAGCCAAGTTTTAGATTTATATGTTTCGGCTTGAGGTGTTACGGAGGTTGTTCACGTCCAGGTTTTTTTTTTTCTTTTTTAAGATTTTCCTGTATGTACCGAGAGTTCTTACACAACAGAATTCCCAGCAAAAGATTGTAGTTTGGGTATTTACAATACAGCGTATTTCATTTGATAACAGAAGCCGGCAGTGACAGTGAATACCAACTTGTCTTTGCCACACTATAGTTGCAATTAAAAACACCCAAGAAAAAAATTGACAGATTATTCAATTTTAATACAGTAAAGCTTCTTAACAGCGAAATGTTATTACGGAGGTTGTTCATGTCAAGTTTTTTCTCTTTTTTTAGATTTTCGTGTATGTACCGAGAATTCTTACACAGTAGTAGTTCCCAGCAAAAGATTGTAGTTTGGGCATTTACAATACAGCGTATTTCACTTGATAATAAAAACGGGCAGTGATTACCAACTTGTCTTTGCCACACTATGGTTGCAATTAAAAACACCCAAGAAAAAAATTGACAGATTGTTCAAGTTTGACACAGTAAAGCTTCTTGACAGCGAACATCGAGAGGCTTTTGCAATAGAGTGTCGAAACAGATTTCGAGTTTTAGAAATCGTATTTGAAGAGGACCAGGCGTTCAGCGGGGACTGTTGTAACGAAGACTGTACGTCAGTCGGCTGGTAAAAAAGTACTGGACATAAAGTAAGAAAATGGAAACCTTACATATCGGATGAGAACCGAGATATAATAATAAATGGAAGCAGAAGGTATAAATCTCTGGGTGGAGATGATGAATGCAAAATATAATGTTTACAGTACTCAGGTCCAGACAGTGACGTCAAATGAAGATAAGAGAGAATATTTGGACAACAAGCGGATGATATTTACAAAGCCCTCTATTCAGAGAGTGGCATTGGCGTTAGGGCAACCCACAGAATTATGAATGCAGTATCCATGGGTGGAAAGAGTTAAGAGGTCAGTAGGAAGGATGAGTCGATAATAACAATAGGAGAAGAAGAAAGACGGTGCTGGGCGGAAACATTTTTGTGGAGTTGAGATTAAGTGGGGATACATTTGACATATGAGAAGGTGAAGAAGACCTGAATGAACTTATGATTAAGTTCACAGTCTTTGAATTGAAATCAGTTATGAAGAAACTTTTGAGATGGATAAAATCAGGTTTTGAAGGAGTCATTGAAGAGGTGATTTTAGCTTAAACTGAAATAGTACAGTACTTCGTGTACTAATTATGCTCTTTTGCAGGTTACAGAACGAGGAAACAAATCCTGTTATTGGGAAACGGAAGCCTTAGCAAAAGAACTGATGCAACAGTTTTCGTGTCCATCTTTCCCTTTGCGAAATCTCTTGTCGGTTTTTGTTCGTATCATGCTTACTTCCCATTTGTCTGTCATTAGTATGCTTGCCCGTCTCTCAAGTTTGACAAAGATTTCCACCTGACGCGCAGAATTCTCTGGGAGGTAAATTCTTGGAGCACTTTTGTTTAATTCTCAAATCTAATTTCAGCAAATAATCCCTCATCCCTCTTTTTACGGTGGGATGTAGGAGTAGAATTAGTTCATTTTATTAAAATGCCCAGATGTGTTAGCTGACAGACGTCCTTAAGCTTATTTGTTAATCTTGGAGAGGAAACCACACCTCATGTTGTGTTCCGCTGGTGCGGAGAAAAAGCGGAGATCAGAGGTATAGGACTGTGAAAATTCCATTTGCCATTTTGGTTTGGGAATCTGGTACTGTCCAGTCCAACAGTTTCACCTACATCTAGTATTGAGGTCCTTGCCTGAGGACCTAGACCGGTGTTTCCCAAACTTTTTTAGTACGTGACCCCTTACATCAGTACTAAACCTGTCATGACCCCCACATTTATAAGCCTTCTAAAATCGTACTAATTTTAAATGGCACAGATGTATTTAAAAATTTTAAATATTAATCACAGCAGAGAGAAAAATAAAATCTCCATTGATCTTTATCAATGTTTATTAACAATGATTTATTAACATTTTAATGTGAAGAATGTACCTGCTTTTTTGCTACAAGCAAATCAATACGAGGGTCTGTATGGCTCAAGGCACATCGCATGTCTGCTTCAGTAGTTAGACCCTCCATGACCCCCAGAAAAGGGCTCATGACCCCCAGTTTGGGAACCCCTGACCTAGTCCCACCACCTACTTTGGATGATGGTGCAACATACAATTTACTCAAGATTTGCTTCATGCCCATTACAGAGCTGCAGCATCATCATCAAAAATAAAAACTGATAATGAGATGATTAGAAATTGTTGCATCTTCAGCCTGCAGCGGTCATACCACTGGTAACTTATGAGACGAGTAAGGATATATATATATATATATATATATATATATATATATATATATATATATATATATATATATATATCCTCTTTCGTCAAAGTCACATCTCCTACACACATTCTTCACTCATTAGAAATGCCCATACAAACGAACCACAATGACTTGACTATTTATTTTTATTTTTTTTTATTTTTTTTTTTTTGACAATTTTCTAAACATGTAGTCTTTAAATATGCCATTCTTAAACTCATGACAGTTACACTAAATTTTTTATTACTATGTTAAAGATACATGTAATTTATACATGTTGTCTTGTCAATAGTTAATCTTTCAAAAATTAGATATTTTCATTGAGTCTTCAAGAATCAACAGTGAGAATATTTTGTTCCTTAGAAAGTGGAATCCTTATTCTGTTTCATGAAGACAGTATTTTGGCTATTTGTTAGGAAAAAGAAAGGCACAATGAGGTCCCCATTTTCATGTCTGAAATTTGAATTTCCGGGACTGAAATATATATGATTTTTTACTTTGTGATAGTATGGCGACAGTTTTCAACGAAGATGACCGGGCTTAATATGGTAACTATAGAATTTTTTCCTTGTATCAGTTGCAATGAAATACTCAGTATGCTTATTTTTAGTAGGCTGTGGAAAGAAATTGATAAAAAGCTTTGAGATTAACAAGCTAATTTTAGAAAGGCGGGTGTTGTTTACATCAAGTATTCGTATTAAGACATTGTGCTGCAGCTTATGGAATTTAGAAATTCTGTTACACCTTTCAAACCTTTCTACTCTCAATTTTCCTTTCCGCGCTGAATGACTACATAGGTCCCAGCGCTAGGTCTCTTCCCTAAATTCAATATTCCATTCCATTCCAAAATAAATCCAAGAAAAATAGAAGTAATGAGGGCAGAGTATGTACAAGTGGATTAAATAACATATATGGAGAAAGTATTTTTGAGGATGAATCCTTCAGGTACTTAGAAACGATATCCAATATAGGTTCTCTTGATTTGGAATTTAGTGGAAGATTAAAAAAGGCCAATAGGACTAAATAAGATTTGGAAGTCAAAATGACTAGAATTACATAAGAAATGAAAGATTATACGTAATTCTTGTACTATCTGTATTGGAATACGGTAAGCTATGACAATGGAACGATGTATAAAAATAAACGATATCTAAAAGATTGGGTTGCTGTGAGAATAAAGCTTCAAGAAGAATACTAAGAGTCAGATGTCAGGAGAGAACTAGAAATGGTACCTTTAGTGAAATTTCGGAAGTTCCTTATGAAGATGAGAAATGGAGATGGTATGGACATGCTGTTTGCACAGCCCCCGGGAAAATAGTACTTGATAGAGTTTGCTTGTACTCATCTTATTGCTTCGTAGTACTTTCTGTGTGGTTCTTGATAATCCCTGTATTGTATGGAACATTTCAGTAATCTGTTAATCCAATGAATTTACAAGACTTCCTTCGCTATGTTTGACTGAATAATATGATTTACATATTCACAGATTGTTACGCTTCGTGAATGCCCCTTGTCTTCGCCACGTCCTGTGGAAGTCTTGCATTAATTCTATATGGAATTTTTATTTTCTCCCTTACGTAGAAAGAAAATAAAAATCCATTGCTCCTTGTGCGGTTAAAATCCTCGTCATTATCTTACGACCACCGTCACTTTTTTACTTTGTGCTAAATTGTATGACTAAAAATGGATCAAAATTATGATGTGGGCACGTGTACGACAACAGAACCACAGGCAAGCCCCCATCCTTCATTATGTGAGATCACTTTAATAGGAAATATCTCACAAGTTGAACCGCAACCATAATTAATTGAGCTGAGCTTTCGAAGAAGACTGAATGCCCAGTAAAGGAAGGAGACGTTGACTTCAGTATCGCTAGACATTCAACAGAAAAATAACATTTATTGTTGATCTGTACCTTCAGTATCTGTTGCCTACGGACACATGGTGTAACGAGAAAACTAGCAATTACCACCGTTTATTTCTGGTCTGCACCATCATTATATGTTGTATACCGACTCATTTTATAACCAGAGAACATACTGATCAGTTAACAGTGAACATGGTAGTACTAACAGAAGTAGTTGTGTTTATCTCTTGGCCAACGTTTTGGTAACACTTTAAATGTGAGTGATGCAAGAATCTCAAGATTTTTTTGTAGCTTACAACCTGAAGAATGAAAAATATTATTTAGTATTCGTTCACGAGTCGGTTTGATGGCGCTGGCCTGCTACGCTAACGTTATTAAGAAAAATATTTCTGTTGATATTATCGTCATTTCATACCGAGAAGAAAAAGGGATGATTGTTAATTGTTTGAGAAATGGCTAGTAGTAGTGGATGAAAAATACATCTCTTGTGATGCAGAAAATTGAACGAGACCAGAGAACCCGTGAGGAAGAGATTGAGACAGTACAGTTTTGAGGGGGCACGTTTCTTGAACTGAACTTCAATTTAGGAGGATTTCACAAACTTCAAGTTTATTGCTCTCTCCTCAGTATTGTATGAAAGTGGAAGATAATAAGAATTATGATATTTAAAAAAAAATGATGTGTTTTCCATTGAACAAAACTTTTTGTTTTGTACTTCTCCCATTGAAGACAGAAATTCTTATTTTTATCTAATTGTTATCTTTTTAGCTGTTGAGGTTGTAAGGTAACTTATGTTGAGATTACTTTCCTTTCTCCGGAAAAAAAAAAAAAAAAAAATTAGGAGGAAATTATTGATATAGCTAACTCGACATCAAAGCAAAACCACAAATAATGTAATTTTTCGTCCTAACCTACTTGCATCAAGCGCCTTTGTAACAGCCTATGTCATAGGAAATTTTCAGAAACTAAAATGAATCGATTATATTAAGACTGACAGCGTTTTGGTCCATTCAGTTGATATGAAAATACTTTTCTGCGTTTCTACGCAGTTTTTATAAATGGTGGTGGGTATCATAATTTTCGGTTGCAGTATGGCGGAAATTAAAATTGAGAAAGAAATTGCTTTATGAAATTGTCTGCCTGCTTCAGGGCAGGTCAAGCCGCGGTTGTCATCTTACACTGCGGTTAAAGCTACAGGTTTATAGTGCTTATAAGTTTTAAATGTAATAGTGAGTGGTATTATTTAAGGTATAGTGCTCAGTTATTATGAAATATATATTCTTTCATATTTTATTTTAAAGATAAGTGTAAATGTGTATATATTTAATAGATATTGGAATTTTATCGATGTGTACATTTAAATGCCCAGGCTGTAGCCAAAGAGGAACTGCTTTTCATTAGGTTAGTAACATTTCCAGTGGCTTTTAAGGAAAGGTAAAGTGACATATTTAAATCACCTCTCTAATTTAGCTTTCAAATGTCCATTAGTTGTTGTTGGTTACTTTGTGGCATTCAACGTCCAAAATCATTTTAAGAGAAAAGTAGAGTCACAAACTTAACTCATCCACAAGATTCTCAAGTTGACGGATTTAAATGAAAATACTCGCATCATCCCAGGTTTCTGAATGCATTGTATAGATTGGTTGAACGTTATTCTGACGCTATCGTGTGTTATGTGAATGACACTTGTTAGGTTATTTTTACCATAAACAGTAAAAATAATTTTACTGTATTTTTCTCAGTATTTGTGTGTGTGTTGGATATCAGTAGATACCATTAATTTTTAGATATTTGACAGATGCGTGTGAATAAAATTCATTTATGAAGTCTCGGAAAACTGAGCTTTAAATGAAACTATCTGGAACATTTTCTCTTTTCAAACACGGAAGACCATCTGAAATTAAGTACTACAATTGATTATATAAATTTCCATTTATTCTGTAATTTTCTTGGCAACTTAAGAGGTCCACAAATTACGAGAATGATTTTTCAGTCAAGAATTTCGTTCAAAACGTTTCGTAAAACATCGTAATTCGGGCATTTTTTTTTCCTTAACTCTTATGCGATGGTATTATTTACTTCTTGTTTCCTTTTCGATTATATTAATTACAGTCAGGCGCGAGACGTTTACGAATTCCTGGCCAGATGAAAAGACACGTTTTATACTGAATATCTTGGAAAAAAAAAATATGAACATGCATTTTATCTTGACTTATATGAAAGTTACCGTAATCAATTAATTATACCTTCCAGGTTATTAGGCGAAGCCTTCACGCGACCTGGAGCTCCAGCAGCCTTTCTCTTTTATTATGTGTCTGAACAGATTTCTCCCAAAGTCCGTCATACTTTATTACGGGATCATTTTTGACTGGCGATACCCAGGAATTTTAAGGTTACTCCATCTTTTGCGAGAAGGTCAAGTGGCTCTTTCCTCCTTTTTCTTGTTTGTTCATTTTCGCTTGAATATTTTTTCAATGTATACTTACACGTGTTTCAAATGTTCGTGTTCTGTTACTGTAATTGACATTATGTGAAAGGGATTAGGAAAGGGATCCTTGTTCATTTATTTATTTATGTCTGAAGGTTTAAGCTCATTTCTGAAGGTAAATCGGTTAAGAATCGTGAAATAAATGTTTGGAGCTTTAAAAAGTACCCTTGATTAGCGGTAGGGTTATAGGGATTAAGAAACAGAAACATGAGGAAATATAAAAACTTTGTAGTGGAATAAAGTTAGGGTCTCCTTAGCGAAGTCTGCCTTGTCTGTGGACATTGGAGGAGTTGAGGTCGAGGTCTTTGGAATAAGTCAAGCAAGTGCTTTTATAATTTGTCGTCTTCTTTTTTCTCATTGTGTTCTTATTCCTGTTCTTCCTACACCACACTTTCTTCCTTGTCTTCCTCTTCTCCAGACAGAAGGAAGTGTAGGGACAAGGAAATGAAGTCTTATTGTGGTCGGCATTCCCCTATTGAGCATGACGGCAGTCCCATTACCTGATTGTAGGGCTGGTGATCATGGGAGAGACAGGTGCTTTGTGCTTTGGCTCATGCGTCTGCTCAGGGCAAATCACCATTGCATATTGCCTAATGGCAAACTGGTCCCTCCGAGTCACCTTTGTCCCTTTCTTGGGAAAGGAGGACTCTGCTTGTGTTCACATTTCTGTATAACCTTATAGGTCTGCACTTCAGTTTGTCAACCCTCTGGGGCTGCTATGATGGTCCCAAGAAATTCTCATCATCAACCGTAGGGCTATCGCTTTGATAGCTATACTCCTATGTATAAAACCAGCTTACACTGCTTGGCTTAGTCAGAAGATGTGCTGCTCAGTGTTACCCTTGCCCATGAACAACTCGATGCTATACTGTCCCATACACAGCTCTGTGCAGATAGTTAGTTTGCGCTCATGTTTGCCCTGTTTGGATGATGGGACCAGCCTGGTTGCTTCTGCTGCTGTGGCATTACACAAAGATGTTAGAAGCGATTGTGTTCAGTTACCTTAACGACCTTTCAGTCATGGCTCAGTGTCTAGGTCTAGTCCTGGGTGTTTGTCTCTATCAACAGAGCTGAAGCAGCATCCAGTTGCTGTGTCTCCCTTTGTATGAGTGGAGGCCACACCTAGTCCTGTCACAGATTCTGCTGGATTTCACAGTCCCTTACTTGCAGGACCCATGGAGGCCGAGCTGGAGAGGCATCATTTTGAGTTCTACATTATCAGGGAACCACCCAAGGTGACCTTTTCAGTGCTTGGTGTCTTCTGCTGATCCTGTTTCCTGCCAGCTCTGTGTTAGTTCCTCGCTGGGTGAGCGGGTTCCGTTCTCGGCTACCATTCTGTTGGTCGCGAGTTCGAATCTCCGACCGGCCAGTGAAGAACAAGAGGAATTTGTTTCTGGTGATAGAAATTCATTTCTCAGATTCCACAATAAGCTGTAGGTCCCGTTGCTAGGTAACCAATTGGTTCTTAGCCACGTAAAAGTAAATCTAATCCTTCGGGCCAGCCCTAGGAGAGCTGTTAATCAGCTCAGTGGTCTGGTTAAACTAAGATATACTTAAGGTTCAGACTTTGTCAAAATCTTCCAAGTGCAGACACTGATTGAGGCTTTTACAGTCGTATTTTCTTAGAGAACAGGACGGGAGGCTGGAAGCCAGTCTTTTAACTTTCACCGTTGAGTGAGAGCATAGCTAATGGAATATTTTGATAGTGTGTTACCTTGTGAGCTGGACTTCCCTTTATAATACACAACGTAAGTTCTTTTTTCCTCCCGTGAGGTTACGACAGGCCACACTTGGTCACAGGGCCCTGTCATCTTGGTCATCACACATGCCATGATGGATAGGTGGTCACAGGAGTCATCCTTTCCCTGCTCGATCTTGTGATTGGGATGCTGACATTTCTTGGTGGAGATCAACATCAGTCATGATCTTGAAACAATTCCTCCTGTCTAAGGGTAAGACGTCATGTAAAAGACAAGGGTTTGTATCTTCATGGGAGCAAATGTTGTGCAGGAGTGTGCTTGGGTGGTTTACCCAGAATCCCTGCTCTGCCTGCCGCCAACTTTGAAAACCTTGTTACCATGCTTCAATGATCCAGGCCAGCTATCACAGAAGGTATCCATATAGAAGACTTGGAAAAATGAAAATCTGCGTACAAATTTTCTCATTTACATCCAAGTTGCATGAAAGGTAAAGTCATTTATGGAAT
Source organism: Macrobrachium rosenbergii (assembly GCF_040412425.1). Classification (NCBI taxonomy): domain Eukaryota; kingdom Metazoa; phylum Arthropoda; class Malacostraca; order Decapoda; family Palaemonidae; genus Macrobrachium; species Macrobrachium rosenbergii. The sequence goes on along the minus strand of NC_089765.1, from coordinate 7,372,199 downwards.
GAAGAAGTCAGTGAACTGTTTATCACATGTATTTATTATTAATGTGGAAACCACAATGTGCTTTATTCAGCTTGATATATCAATATATATTTCTTATTAGAGCTGCATGTATTTCCTTGAATAATGTCGACATGAAAATAAATTTCAGTAAAGTTTAAGAAACCAGATGTCAATTCCTGGGAAAATCTGATCATTTAAGGTTCTGAAACTTACTGACCATAGTCGTTGTGACGCCGGTTCATAGTGTTTACCAGGTAATCCCAGTAAGTCTTGCTATTAAAACTGCACGCATATCAGACAAAGTATTTTCCATATGCAATGAAATGGAACCATTTGAAAAGGGAATAGTCAAGAAGTTTTCAGACGGTTGTACGATTGACCTTCATTAAAGTGAGATGCCCCTCACAAAAAGGTCTCGGGTTAGGTGGTGGTTTTCAGGCAGTGCTGGTGGAATGGATGACCCTGCTGTGGTGACAGGTAGAAAGGTCAGTAATACATTTTTAGATAAGGATTACGCTAGGCAAGAGAGCGGAGCAATTCATGACCTTCACAATGGAATTGTTTTACAACAGAATTTAACCTGAGATGCTGTTATAATATTAACCTGTGCCCAATTTTAATGTGAAATTGGAGCGCATTTCGTAGTTGTTACCAGATATGCTAAAAATATAAGATATGTGAAAAAGAACATAAAAAAAACATATTTGCTGTTTGACTATTTCTTTTGATATTTACCTATTTCATATTTTAAGTACGTTTCAATTTTAATTTATCCAGGAAGGTGAAATGTTAACTTACTTTTTTGTTAATTCATTTGAAATTTGTGAAATACTCTGTCCAAGGTCAGAATTGGTATCTTATCCAGTTACATCGTCGGATAAACAGACACCGTAGTTAACTTCTTTAAGCAGTTATCTGTTATAAAATCTTAATGCTTTTTAAGGAGTATTGAAGCTAGAAAGTAGTTTTTCAGATATTAATTCTCGTGTACTGACAACATAGCGAGTATTCTTTTCACTCATGTTTTATAGTGATAAGGTTATAATTATCTCAGATTTATTCCAGGAGCATAGGATAGCTTTTATCAGAGAAGGTTATAAAGGCCAGTAAAGATCGAAAAGAAACTGGCAATCATGCACAATGTGGAAAATACAGTGAAACATCGTGCCAAGAGGGCACAGGATGAAAGATTAATGCATGCGAATATACATCGCAGAGACTTAAATTTAACAAACGCAGAATGATTCAGTGAGTGCCGAATTATTGCCAGTTCTTCTCTTGAAACGGCTCCAGTCATTTTCTTACTAGAGGCCAGTGGAGAACTTGCTTCAATATTTCCATTGGTATTAAGTCAAGGGAAAGAAGGTGGCTTTTTACTAATGTCTTCCACCCCTTATAATTCGATCCTTCACCTTTACAAACGGGTGAAACGACTACTACGGACTTTGATGGCATCTTCTGCGTAGTTTTTGTGCCGTCTTTCATCTGGTCTTGCCTCTCCCACCCCATACGAACAGGTGAATCCAAAAGACGTAGAGGCTGGAAGGGTCAAGACAATGCCTCGATGAAGAAGTAAGTCTGATTCCGTTATTGTCAGCTTCTTTAGGCTGCCGCTACGTGTAGCTTTTGTATTCCGGATTAATGAAGGAGGGGAGGAAGGCGGAAGAGGAGGAGGTGGGGGAGGAGGAGGGTTGCTTCTGTTTTTCTTCTAACTCCTTCTTCGCCTCTCTTCATCGGACCACACTTTCCACGCCCACTCGCTTTGATTATTCTCTCTATGCCACTCGTCTACAGCCACAGGCTCGTATGTTTTTCTTCTTTATTTTCTCTTTTGTTTCAACTAGAAAGGGACTGAGTATCGGAGATCTATGGAAAGGCTCTTGCTTTTGCAAGCCGATGATTTACAGCCCGGGAAAGCTCCTTCAGTATTGAGAGGAGATGCAGAAGTGTTTGGGTTACTTGGAATATCTTTTGCGCTTTTCCTGCCATACTTCTAGCATTTTTAGTTGTATACTAAGTTGTTTTTCGTCATAGATATTCGTTGTAAATATTTATTTCTAAATAGTAATTACAGTTGTATTTGAGAGAGAGAGAGAGAATGTATAAATTAAAGTGAGCTTTATCCATGTGGCTTTAACAAAGTCTCTTTTCGCTTGTTTTTACGAGAAATCGGAGATAAATGTTGCATCCGGGAAAGAACCCTCTCGGTAGTTTCTCTAATGCCCTTAGATGCTTGATAAATCTTTGTTAGCGTATATCCGTTTAACAGCTGTTATTAATGGATGACCTGAAGACAGTCATTACGCAGGCACTGCTATCGATCGCTGTCGTCGCGGCTGTCTAAATGCTTATATATTACCTTGTAAATTTCAAAAGTCTTTTATGCTCCCGTTTCCCGAGCCGGAATTACAAATGACTCTTACTTAGCGGACCATGCAATTATGTACTTTTTATCTATAAATTTTAGCCGTTTGGCTCTGCCCCGGACGTTTATTTGCTCCTCACTTTATACGGCCATGCTGTCATTTTTTAAAGCAAACGTGAAATGATTTGCTTACAGTGAGCGTAGCCTCGCTGATGGCGGTCAAGAAGCAAACATGATTTGCGGATTGCTTTGGCTTTCCTAAATTGGTGCAGGCGCTAGCTCTCTCTCTCTCTCTCTCTCTCTCTCTCTCTCTCTCTCTCTCTCTCTCTCTGTTGGGTTTGATTTCATGTTTGACCAGTTTATATTTCTTGGGATTTATTTTATGCGTGTGTGTTGTAATTTATAATGTATTCCTCAGTAATTTCATTTATATCATCTGAAGTCTAGTTTGTTGAGATATTTTTTTCCCCAGCGAACTTTTTATCTGGTTTTGTGTGTTATCGATTAGTTTTTATCCAAAGTGCTTCCAGCCGGAGTTCAGAATGCTAAAAGGCTTTCGGATCTCGCATATGGGAGTAAACTGGCAAAATATAGGTAGCAGAAATAAAAAATTTAAAACATAAAAGCTGTTTTCTGTAACTATGACAGGAATTGTTGTCCAGTATACCTCTCGTGCCACTAAAGGTCGTAGTTTTTTTTCTTTTTCTTTTTTTTTTATAACTTTTCGTCGCTAGCCGTCATCTAAGTGCTATATTCAGTAGCAAACAGGCCTGCCCCACGGTTTTCTTGCCAGTAATAACAATGATGATGATGATAATAAACCTTTCTTTTCTGTGATATAGCAGCAAGCTCTCCTCCTAAGTGTAGGTTATGGTTACCGAAAGTATTTTTGAGTCGTCACCTTCCAGCATGGGCTTGCTATAAGATACGCAGGTAACCCCCTTTTTCTTCAGCCTTACCCAGTTGCCAGAGGATAATAGTGCATCCTTGGGGGGAAATATTGAAGTATTTATAGCGTCAAATGATGGGTTACAGAATTAATATAAACTAGGGTGGACTTCAAGATTCAGAGTAAGGAATCATACTTAACGAATAATGACGACCTGTATCAGTGAAATATGAAAATGATCAAGTAATTGCTATTGAAACTGCGCGAAACTTTTTCGCCAAAATTTACTGACCCGGATATTTATTTGCTCCTCAGTGCATACGGCCATGTTGTCGTCTTGTAATGCAAACGTCATATGATTTTCTTATAGTGAGAAAAATAGTCTTGCTAATGGCGGTCAAAAAGCAAACGTGATTTGCGGATTGCTTTGGCTTTCCTAAGTTGGCTTATTCTCTCTCTCTCTCTCTCTCTCTCTCTCTCTCTCTCTCTCTCTCTCTCTCTCGTCCATATTTAACCCGTTTATAGCTCAGGAATTTATATTATGGCTCTTAGTTATGTTTGTAATGTTTTAGAGAGTTTTCTGTGGTTTTTTATTTTATTGATTTTGTATCATCGTTCCTTTTTTAGAGGTAATGTGTTAAGGTGAAGATTGGTAAATCATATGTAGAAGAAGCCGAGGGAGTAAAAACCTAAATTATGCTGGGCATAAGAAAATAAAATAGTGGGGTACAAGCTCATCTTCGGTATAATGCTGTTGTCAATGCCACAGAAGTATTAACCTTCCTGACTATCCTACGGTGTTATAGTTCTTAGGAAGTTGGCCTGCCCCGTTATGTTCTGTACTGAGATGCCTCTTTTCCTGACTCATGTCTGGAATTTATCTGGTAATTAATTCTGTTTTATCCAGCGTGGTCATAGTTCTGAAACTGATTAGTTTTCGGAATCTTTCCGCGGATTTTTGTCCTAGAAAATTCAGTTGAAATCCAGCTACTTTATTATCAAGAAATTTTTATCGCTTCCTATAAGAGTTTAGTCCTTTCTTATTTCCAGGAGATGATAACGGTGGATTCAAAACATGGATGATAGCAATGAACAACAGAAGCAACCGTAATAGTAACGATGATATTAAACACTAACCACTTTGGGGATCTGAACCATTGACCTGTGGTTTGCCAGGCCAACACCAAATCCATTCAGCACAGAAGGCTTGTACTTAAGCCTCTGTGGCAGAGTGGATATAGTGTAGTGTTGGCCTGAGAAATCACAAGTCAGGATTCCAAATATCCAAGAAGGAGGTTTGTTTTTATCCTTTTTTTTTCCAGGCAAGATAGTTTTTATAACACAGTAATGATATTTCTATAATGTACCACAAGGCCTCTGTAAGTCCTTGTAAGTTTTGGTTATGGTTACTGCATACTGGTATATTTATTTATTTTTTTTACCTTATCCAATTACCAGAAAATAATGGTAATTCTTTGGAGGAGAATATAGAGGCATTTGAAGTTTCAAATGATGGGTTAGTGAAGAAATGTCGACATGTTCAAGTGGAATTATTATTTAAAGAAAAAAAAAAAAAAAACAATTTTAGCTAAACTTACGGCAACGTTGAAGGTATTGCCGTGTTACTCATGATGTAATTCATGGAAAATATCAAGGTAATCTATAGCTCCTAATTTTTACCATGTTCGAGCAAGCTTAACGAGTGCCACGAGATTAAGCTGATTCGTGCAGTCATACGCCATTGATTCATCTAGGAGGCATGTGAAATTAAAACCCATTTTTTTCATGGTTGTTGGTTTTAACGGTCCCTCTACATGTCAACCGTAGTAATGCTGCATCCTTTTGTGCCGCCTGCCGCCTTTTTATTACAATTCCCGATCCTGTGGCCGCCTTCAGCTCCTCTTCTTGCCATCATTCAACGACAACGGCCATTACCCTGATGAATCGCCAAATGACCACCTGCCCGCCGTGCCCTCAGAATCCCCGGAATGGCAGCGCCTCGCAACCTCTGGTACCACAAAAGGCTGGTGTTAAGAAAGGGCACCACCGCCTTATCGGTCCTATCTTTCCCCGGGAGAGGATTACTTTGTAAAGGCGCCTTTCCTTCTGACACTGTAAATCAGATTTCGGTTGAGAGACGACTCGCTCGAAGAGGATGCGAGTAGACTGCGAGATTGGGTGATGATGGTGATGATGGTGGTGGTGGTGCTGGTGGTGGTGATGATGAGGGTGGTGGTCAGGGAGCAATAACATTCATTAGGACACGTTGAGGCCTCGTTACTACCTGGGTTTTTTTGGTTCATTGTAAGTTGGGGTCTTGCTCTATTAAAGCTGCAATTGAAATTGTTGCACAAAGACAGTTGTTTAGAGTAGCAAGTAATTTCCTCTCTCTCTCTCTCTCTCTCTCTCTCTCTCTCTCTTTCCTCTCTCTCTCTCTCTCGAAAGAGAAGAAGAAGAGAACAAAAAATAATTCAGCTTCTTTTTCATCCTTTTTAATAGGTTTTCAACTTTTTCGTCTTTCATGAGTCTGCAGTGGAAAATTATTCTTAATAATTACACCACTTTAAAATGAGCAAGTTACATTTATCTTTAATCACAATGCTGTTTTAGGAATTTAATTTTTTCAGCATTTACAGCGTATCAAAATATTAATCTAAATAATAATTTCCGGCTCAAATTACATATGTACAGCTGTTCGCCTAAATGTTGTAACAACTACAATCTGAGACAAAGATTCTGAATTACATTTCTTAACACTCACAACCGACATCCAATAACAAAACGTCAAGAAAATTAAGGGACAGATAAGAAGTTATTGGCTAATTTCGGCGGAACTACTGACTCAAACAAACAACGAACAATGTGAGCCTTGGATATCAGCCAGTTAACCATTGCGCATCTTATTCTGCCAGGTACACACACAAACGCACACACACACACACACAAACGCATACACACGAACACGAACTCAACTTGCGCCTGAATCAGTGTTTCTCTCTCTTGTTTCTCTCTCTCTCTCTCTCTCTCTCTCTCTCTCTCTCTCTATATATATATATATATATATATGCTCTCTATACTCTCTCATATATATATATAGTTTTACATATATATATATATAGTTTTATATATATATAGAAAGAGAGAGAAGAAGAGAAGAAGAAGAGAAAGAAGAAACTACTACTGTAAAACAACTGGCTTTGTGCAACAATATTACATATTTTGATATAATGGTAAAAATAGAATTAGTCGCAATTTTAAAGTGAAACACACTGATTCAGGCGCAAGTTGAGTTCGTGTTCGTGTGTATGCGTTTGTGTGTGTGCGCGCGTTTGTGTGTGTACCTGGCAGAATAAGATGCGCAATGGTTAACTGGCTGATATCCAAGGCTCACATTGTTTGTTGTTTGTTTGAGTCAGTAGTTCCGCCAAAATTAGCCAATAACTTTTTATCTGTCCCTTAATTTTCTTGACGTTTTGTTACTGGATGTCGGTTGTGAGTGTTAAGAAATGTAACTCAGAATCTTTTTCTCAGATTGTAGTTGTTAAAACATTTAGGCGAACAGCTGTACATATGTAATTTGAGCTGGAAGTTATTATTTAGATATATATTTTGATACGCTGTAAATGCTGAAAAAATTAAATTCCTAAAACAGCATTGTGATTAAAGATAAATGTAACTTGTTCATTTTAAAGTGGTGTAATTATTAAGAATAATTTTCCACTGCGGATTCATGAAAAGACAAAGTTGAAAACTATTAAGAGGATGGAAAAAGCTGAATTATTTCTTTCGTCTTTATTATTGGTATTTTTTTTTTCTTTCTCTCTCTTCAGAAATAACGTGAGGAACTTCTTAATGGAATTCCCCGCGGCTTCAGGAGGAAGATAAACGGTAGCTTGGCGTGGGGTAGAGAAGCCTGTAATCACCGACATGGGTTGTAGCTCCTAATTCCACCACCGCTCGAGGTCCGAATCTCTCTCTCTCTCTCTCTCTCTCTCTCTCTCTCTCTGATTAACACCAAGACTTGATTTTCTTAAGTTTGCGTTGGATAGTTATTCATTATGCACTTCGACTTTTCATAAAACACTAATATTTTCCCTGTTTGTTTAATACATAAGATGTTGCATGGCATTACGTTTTGTTTTCAGTTAAATCTGCCGTCGAAATTTTGTCATTATCTTGCTTCCTTATCTAATACATCAGGCTCAGTCAAGATTTTAAATGTTTTCCCCTGGTAGGATTTGGGAACTGATCCCCCTTCGACATTTTTTGGTTTGAATATGAGGGGCCACATTTATTTTATGTTGATGTTTGCGGCCCCGAGAACCTCTGTTCCCTGAATGCCACTTCCTCACTATGATAATCATGTAATAGATCTACCATCTGTGTAGTTCTCCTATTCTTCAAGGGTTCTTACCAATATACTCAGTCGCATGATGGCTTACCAGGATTTCAAACAAATAATTACCCATTATTCTCTCTCTCTCTCTCTCTCTCTCTCTCTCTCTCTCTCTCTCTCTCTCTCTCTCTCTCTCTCTCTCTCTCTCTCTCTCTCAAACTCGAGCTATTGGTATCATTTATCCTAAGTCTGGGGTATTTTCATAGGACCCATCATGTCTCCTGTTATTTTATCTTATATATTGTATATGTCTCAGTTCATCGAATACATAAATCGTGGCACCTGACCTCCAGAATTATTGCTCAGCGGGTATACGATCATAGCCTCATTTCGGTTTTATTTAGCCAACTTAACCATGAGCTTATGAGTGGTCCCCGCCAGGAGAGTTAGTGTCGTCAGTGCCTCATGCTGTGCACTGTGGGCATTATTAAGTTCTTTGCAGCGTGCCTTCGGCCGGCTAGCTGGATCCCCTTTCGTTTCCTTTTACTGTACACTCCTTGCATATTCTCTCTTCCATCTTACTTTTCCACCCCTATCCTAACAATTTGATTCATAGTGCTGCTGCGAGGTTTTCCTCCTGTTACACCTTTCAAACCTTACCGTCAGTTTTCCGTTTCAGGGCTGAATGACCTCATAGGTCCCAGTGCTTAGCCTTGGCGTAAATTCAGTATTCAATTCAATTCAATTATGGAGAGTGGATAATGATAATTTCTTTTTTATTTGCTAACATTCCTCTTCACACGAGTCCCCTTTTTAACGCCGGTAAACTGCTACTTACTGCATTTTTTCGACTCTTTCACCAAACCGATTCCGAGATGCTAAGGTTGAAGATATCTCTGGGCTTACATATTTTTTCGTTCTGTCATTTGTAGCGTTTTGATTCTTTCTTAACTTTTGCTTATCTTAGTTTTAATTTTTCTGTCTCCTCAAGAATCCCATGGAAATTCGTATATATGCATATCCACTTGCGTTTTTATGGCCATTTTTAGTCTTTATTTCAAAAATAGTTGTATCAGATTTGCGTTGACCAATTTGAATCTGATTTTTTTTTTTTATAGAAGCAATGTAATAATTCTTCCAAGATTTTAAGTTTACTTTGAATAATTTTTTTGAGTAGTTTTTATAGAAGAGCGATTAGTTTAGAAAATGACTGATCATAGAAAGATGAAAATTATAATCAACAAAATGAAAACTTTCAAAATCTTAGTATCTTAAGATTTTACTTGCAGCATCCACAGCTTAATTTTGTTTTTTTTAATTTCCCAGTCCTTATGCATCTAGCGACTTGGAAGAGTAAATAGGTGAACAAAGTGTGCCTCTTTGAAAGAAGTGAATCAGTTTCAAAATGGAACAAATTGGCATTCAGCTATTTTTTTTTCGAGCCTGTTGGAGGTTGTTGGGGGGATGATGTTTAAATTTCTATTTGTAAAGGGCATTTGTGAATTCTACTGTAGTTTTCAAAGAAGGACGAAGAATACTTCAAATGTCACAAATGCGAAATAATGGTGTCATTTATCGTAATCTATATTAACCTAATGCATTGTAAACTGAGCATCCCATCCTAGCATGAAGCGTCTACCTCGAAATCGTGGTGACTCGAGGTTGTGTCTTCGAACCCCAAACACCAGGTGAAGTACAGCTTTCCATCCCCCCAATATAGTCAACCCGACACATCATTCTTTGTTATAATGTTCGTTCTACACCCAAAATAATGACTGGTTTTAAAAAGACAAAATTTACATCTTTTTAAAGATCACTGGAAAGTCTAAGGGAGGATTATGCAGAACAATGGGAAACCTGTCATCCAAGCATCGAGAAAATGTTTTCACATGATTAGGTTTATGTATGTTAAAGCATAAACCTAAGCGGAACACAGGTGTGAAAATTGAAGTGTTGTCTTATAAGCTTCCTAATAATATTGATACTAAAAGGAGAAAGGGAACATATTTAGACCAAGTATTCAATTAATTTCTGTTTATTTCTTAGTTTTCAGCACATATATATTAATATTACTTTAATCATGGTTCAACGTTTCCTTTAATCATGTTTCAACGTTTTCATACCTCCGCTTTTTATTTTCTCATTTAACGCACAAAGGCATGAAGTGTTTTGTGCCCCTAAGCGTTACTCGTATATCGAAGCAGAAGCTTAGAGAATCGCACGAACTGCTAACCCAGGGCAGTAAGGATAAGTGTTAGCCTCGCTTTGCATTCACACTACAGTAAAGCGTGACATAAACACGTGTCGGTAATTTATCGTAAACATATTACATGCCTCCGTAGTGGGATAGTGCCTTCAGTGCACCTCACGCGGTGCACTGCAGGCATTACTTGAGGTTGGTTGCGGACCCCCAGGCTACAACCCCTTTCATTCCTTTTACTGTACCTCCATTCGTATTCTCTTTGCATCTTGCTGTCCACCCTCTCCTAACAACTTGTTTCATAGTGCAACTGCGAGGTTTTCCTCCTGTTACACTTTCCAAGCCTTCCTACTCTCAGTTTTCCTTTCAGCGCTGAGTGACCTCATAGGTCCCAGCGCTTGTCCTTTGACCTAAATTCTGTGTTCCATTCCATTCCATTACATATCACACATAAGTGGAAGGCGAACTTTGGCAAATGTTGGATAACTGGGAAAGGACTACCAAAAAGTTGTTGAATCTGTTCAATCTGTTTGTGATGTATGTGCGATAAGTTAACGATGTGTGCTTTTCACACGTTTTACTGTAATGTGCACGCACCCTTATGGAACACGGAGAAATTAAAATGTTTGTAAATAGCATTGCTGGTTTGGTTGAGGTAGTACAATATAAGCGACATTTCATTTACCAGTACCCAAAATGGTGAAGTGGTCTACAGTTTTCATTTTTCGAGTACTTTTGTTGGTAGAATTATGTCAAAACACTAAACGTATTTTTTGAAATACAATAAGTGTCTTGCTCTACGTAGAAATTACTGGCACTACTATTAAACTATTTAAGTTACTGCTATAGAGTAACGATTGCTTTCTTTTATATACGTGTTTACATTAGGCATTTCGCGTATATTTTCGTAAGGGACTTTGTTGTGAACTACCAAATTTTGTTGTTGTTCTTAAGTTCCAGTTCGACCGAATATGATTACACACTTTTATTTCAGTTATTATTATTATTATTATTATTATTATTATTATTATTATTATTATTATTATTATTATTATTAATCAGAAGATAAATACTATTCATATGGAACAAACCCACAAGGACCACTGACTTGAAATTCAAGCTTCCAAAGAATATGGTGTTAAATAGATATAAGTAACAAAAGGTAATGGAAAATACAGAAAGAAGAGATAGCACTTACTTAAAAAGGAAAAATAAATGAACTAATAAATAAATAGATAAAAATGTAAGTAATTATTACAATACATAGAGAATTGTATTTGAGTAGTAATACACTGCATCTTCGCTTGAACTTTTGAAGTTCCAATTGCACGTCATCCTAAGGGAGACTATTCCACAGTCAAATGAAATTTCTCTCTCTCTCTCTCTCTCTCTCTCTCTCTCTCTCTCTCTCTCCATGTATATGTCTGTATTTATATATGTATATATATCATTTATATATATATATATACACACACACACATCATTCATAGATCTATCAAAGTGACGAGCAACACGCATCAGTTTGAAAGAAGCTGTACTCAATATTCAGTTCCCGTAGTCATAATTTTCCTCCTTGCACTCTATTACTATGTATTTGTTTTATGGGATATGTTACCCAGCTCTGCAACCGGACATTTTGGTTTATGTCACCAGTTGGATTGATCGTTGCTCTTTATATTTACAAATGTCAGATAAATGACAGAATATCTCAAATTACACTACTGATGATAACCTAAGTAAATGTACTTGCTTAAGGAATCATCATTTTCGTATTTTCCGTTCTTGATAACTTCATGTAAAGGACACCTTCTATTCTCTATTATCTTTAGTTGTTCCCAACAAGGCTGTAGTTCGAATCTCACTGGTGACGAAGCACTTTTCTAAATAAACGATGTCATAAATAATCAAAAAGAGAGAGGAAGAACAAAAAAAAAAAATCTGCTGAATAACCGAGATAGGATCCGGCGATTAGCCTCATGACCTAAACCTTATAATCAAATCAGATCAGCGACTTCGCAAAAAGCCTTCCACTCAACATTGTTTTTCTTCTTCGTCTGGTGTTATTGAAGACATATTCCTCCTTTCGAAAAGTTTTTCCCCTTTTTCATTTATTTCGTTTTTTTTTTATGGAATTCCAGATTTCATGTGATGTCCAAAGTTCCTGTCTTGTTATCCCATTTCCCATTACGACTTTTCCAGCAGGTTGATATATATTTACGCTCCTGAAGTTGATTCAATTCTCATTGATCGCCTGTCTCTCCTGTATGATTTCTAGAAGTGCAATATATTTCGGCATTCGATCGAAAAAGCATCTCGATGTTTATTTCAAAAAGCTTCATCGTAATAAATGCAATTCTGCGTCAGCTTTTTGGTCCAGGCGCTTTCATTGTCAGCTTCGGTGTGGCAATGACAAGTTGGCTGATCCAGAGATTTGCAAGTTTACTTACGGATGTCCTTGTGATACAAAACAAAGAGTCGGAGGTACACAAACGAACAGATTGGCCCCCATTTGTATTTGTAGTCATTCCCAGGCCTTCCTTTCCCTTTACGTCTAACGATCATCTTTATACCTTATATATATAACTCTCATATGTCTTGCTGATATATATACACATATTTTATATATATATATATATATATATATATATATATATATATATATATCCCCATTAGCTAAGGTGAGTCACCAGTAACACGGATGTCAACATCGCGTTTTATTATAAAGCAAGAACATTCATTGGTAACTGAACCTCACAGCGGTATATTTTGTAAAACTGCCTAACTTTAATAGCTGTAAGTAATTTTTTTTTATCCGAAACATTTCCTTACAAAGAATAAAGTTTTTTGGTCCATATTTCTCCCATTTAAATGTCAAATTTACAGATATTTTTGATGTCTAGATCATTTGATTCTTTTCCCCACGTTAACACTGCTATTCTGGCAATATTTTGTTTGTTTCTTATCTCACATTCCGTGATTGAGACAATAATTTTCCACGTAACAAACAATGCAAGTAAGTAAAGTCTTCCATGTGGTTGCAAACGTATCTGCGTTTAATCTTGAAGCCTGATATTTTCAGTTTTGAAATTATATCCAGGCGTCCTTGAAGCAATATCCGAAGGTGCACGAGCCGAATGGGGACATGAACGGACGACATCTCGGCAATCTGTAATGCATAACTTTTGGCGTGGATTATTATCTTTAAGGCGATGCTTTAAGCTTCCAGGCTCACTCAAGTGCCAATTCCGCTGAAAGTTGTATTTGTTAATTGTTGATAGTATTAAATCCTTGTCTTTATCTCGTGTGACCTGTTAATAAAATAGTTTCGTTCGCTTTGATTTTAAAGATTAGGAGGGGTACATTCAGCGGCTGCAATTTGCAATCGTAGTGTTTTGATGACATTGGTGTGATGTACCTGAAACTGTTCTTGAACGCCCTTATGAAATTAGATTTGTAAATAATGACAGGTTTGGGAAATTGAATTAGACACCTGCTGTGTCATACGTACATTGCAAGTATCGCATGAAAACTAAAGGGGAATTTGACAGCTACAATTACCCACTTGCATTATACATCTCGCAAGAAAACTAAGGGAACTGACAAAAGGATTCCAACCTTATCAAAGCGTAATATGCCCCAGAGAACGAGTATTCCTACCCATTTTTCTGTATACTTATAGGTTACTGTTTTAACATTATTTTCCTTTCATGGGTCAAACATCCTAAGGCTTCAAAAGAAGAGATTACGACTTTACACCTTAATCGCTAGGGCCATTCTGTAAGGGACGGATGATTTCTTATCTCGAGAAGCTTTCTGCGCTGGCAAGAGGTTATTCCATTACCCCAAAAGTTCGCCTGAGGAAAGTCCAATCGGTACCCTTTCGAAGCGACCGTTGAAGAAGGTAATAATTGTTCTTTGCAAGCATCCTCCTTTCATAAGACCAATTTTTCCTGACGATTTATTCCTATTCTTAGCGCACATATCTGGACGGAAAGTCCTTAAGGGCACTTGATGTATGTCCCCCCAAGGAACCTAGCCTTAGGACATCCCCCAGTGATTCAAAGACTCATAAACTCAAATGAATGATGTGTTTGTTTTATGAGTTATTGTTAAGAGAATTGTGTGGTCGTTTTACTTTTTCTTATCAGTTTTATATATATTTTTACTTACTGATTTATTTTCGTATTTTATTCTTTGGTAGCAAAAACTTACTTAAATTTGTGGTGCGCCCAGTGCATTTGAAAAGTGATTGAAGGTCATAATTTTAACCCTTTTTATTCTAAAGTTGCCTTAAAGCATTTAAAAACACTACCGGCCTAAAGACTAACCATAGCGTTTTCAGTTAATTACAATGATCATGAGTGATAATGAAAACTGTATGACCTTGTTTCATTTTATGGTATTTACTGAGGCAATATTAGGTAACCTACACTTCTGGATGACGCTTGTTATTTTAAGCAATAATATAAAAAATATATGGGAAATTTAGTTGTCATGTCGATGTTACCAGTTGTATTTAAACTTCTTTATGTTCTCTTTTTTTCGTTATATAGTTCACCGTGTCATAGAAGCTGAAATTACGGGGGAGGTAGGTCCTTGCCTCTAGGAACCACCATTGCCAATCACCGGAATCATTTTCATGTAATACTGATGTCTGGAAGCCACATGACCATCGAGAGGCCTCTCAGAGCAGGTGGCAGTATCTACGGTGTTTTGACAAATGATGGTCATTTTGTGAAACTGAAAATTAACCGCACTTTGAGAACTGAAGTGTTGCTAAATAAATGACTATTATCATAAAATAAATTAAATCGGAAATTTTACTAATAAAATGTATTGTTTATTATCACTTGACATTTTTACTCGCTTTTCTTTCTTTCTTTCTTTCTTTCTTTCCTTTTTTGTTTTTTTTGTTTTTTGTTTTTTGTTTGCGCCCCCTCTGCTATTAAAGTTTTGGTTAGCAACAACATCAGCGAACCAGAATGTTTGTTGTTTATACTTTTCATAAATATTTAGTTTTTTTTTTTAATTTGATATACTCTGCTTTATACTTTGCTTCCTCATTACTTTTGGCAAAGTTTAAGGATACGCTGTAATGGTATATCAGAGTGTTTATAATTTGTTCAGTCATGTTGTGTGAGTTAGACTGCACACTTTCTTGTTTGTATACACATATGCACACCGTTTATTTACCAGTACAATAATTGATAAGATAAAATAGTAATGTTCTTGTCTAAATTAAGCAAGGTTGTGCATAAGCTCCGTGGTTAGTAGGAAATCCGATGGGAAGAAAACTCGAAGTATAACGGTTGCTATAACTGAAGCTGTAAGATCGTGAGCTTTAAACCTTGATTAACATTACTTCGTCGTCTCTCTTCATGACTCAACACTAAAAGTTATACAAAAACCAGTGTTAAAATATATGTATATATATATATATATATATATATATATATATATATATATATATATATATATATATATATAAATTGATTGCTCTGGAAGATGGAATTAGAAGGAAAAGGCTTGAAAATTCTGAAGTCTGTGAGTGGGATATGAAGGAACAAAAATCAACTTGATGGTCAATTGTGGTTAGTGTTAGCGCGTATCTGTGATAGACCACCGTTTGAATGCATCTTATACGCTATATATTTAACGTGCCTGTTAGTACACTCACTAGTGTAATAACTTACGTATATGTACAACTCATTATTGTTTTTTCCATGTTTCAACATCTGTTCTGTTTCTGTAAGTGGTTGGTACAGATTATGTTATTCACAACAGAGTTACATTAGTTTAGTACTAAGAACATGTAGGGGGTTGTTTGGGCCTTTACTGTAAATTACACAACTGGTAAATGCCTCCCCAAGTTATATGGAATAATAACAAGAAGTTATCTAATAAAAATACAGTTACACCGGAATAAAAGCGTTAATGGAAATTAAGCTTATTTTATGAGGCGTGCGGGAGCTAGTTTTAATATTACTTTGGAAATAATATGAGAGGAAATCCTCTTTTGCTCTGCAATAGAGATAATTATCAGAATTCAGATACAGGTTCCTTCATTCTTTGATGTAGAACAAATATTCCATTATTTAAAGACTGTAGTATGCTGTCATTAAATGATTTTATATAAATCTCTTCTTTGATCCTCTGTAATTGATACTGTAGTGGCTATTTGTCAACCCGTAATTTTCTCATGACATCCAGAAATGAGGCGTGATGACAGGACCCACATAATTTGTAACAGTGGTTTACGGTTTATGAAAGTAATGAGCATTAACATTGTCTACATCTCTGTTATTTAATTTAGTAGTCCGTCTGTCAAAATCAAAATGCTGATTTTCGTCAGGAAGGACAGTTAAGAATTCACTCAACATAATGGAGAAAATGCAGGATGCCTTTGAAGAGATCGTGTTTAGCTCTCGTTAAGATAATCATTACTAAGAAATTTTTCAATATTCGTAAATCGATTTCGCCTTAGTTATCTTACAGTAGGTAACTACAGTACTGAAAGCCACTTATGAATAATTCACATTAGTTTATTCACCATTAACTGAAAACGATATCCACACTTATAAATTTGTACGTAATAAAATATAAGAAAATGCAGTCTTCTTTTCGTGAAAATTGATCCGGAGAGGCATGTCTGTTTACTCAGGAAAAAAATAATTGTCGAGTATGTGGTGTGGAAGACGAATTGGACATAATATGAACAGTTTAAATGCTTTAGTTTATTAGGAAAGCGTAATATTAAAAGAGGTAATATAATAATAATAATAATAATAATTTATTATTATTATTATAACAGCTGATCTGCAACCACCTTGGCTGGAAAATCAGAAGGCTTCAATTCCAAGGGATCCGGTAGGGAAAGCAGCCCAGTATGGAAAAGCAGTACACACGTAAAGGATAAACTATGAAAGAGAAATAACTAAGAAACGAAAAACAAGAAACAAAACATCTGAAGTTCCAACAATTGATGTTTAATTTGGCACAGCTGGGGCAAAACCTATAGAAAGCTTCGTGCTTTTGAACACCACAAAATAAAGGCAAGACGGTTGAAATTCAGTAGTCAGTAGTTTTGGCTAATATTGCCTCCTTCTTATTTCTAGATATCATTTTAAAAGATTTGTTTTTGCCTTATTATATTACATATTAATTCTTATCACTGCCAACACTTACGGTAAACATTAAATTTCCATCAGTTCTTTTCAGTGTTCTCTCGAACTGTTTTCCCCTGACCAAAGAGTGACGTAAGTATTACGTGCTGACTTTGCCTTTCACGACTGACCTCAAATGCCTTTGTTATTTATACATTTCTGGATACACCAGGATTTGCAACATTCTCTCTCTCTCTCTCTCTCTCTCTCTCTCTCTCTCTCTCTCTCTCTCTCTCTCTCTCTCTCTCTCTCAAACACATACATATGTAAATAGAAAAAATGAGAAAATCTATGTATATTAGTGTATCTCTATGTATACATACAGTACATATTGTTATTTGCATTATTTCACATCTGAAGATATCCTGCATAGGTACATTTTAGCCATCATAAATCTAACCACGAACATGTGATCACAAAATAAGCATTTTGCACCTTGGAAATAGTATGAAATCCGTATGATGGATGAGAGGGGAGATTTCAACGCGCGTAAGCGGTGGGTAGTGATCTGGAATTATAAAACAAAATCGAGAGTTATTTCCTGGGTGATGCTAGATTCAAAGCTTCTTCGGTACACTTTCTGGCTCCTGTGATGGGACTCGCATCTCCAGGGAAGGGAAAATGGGCTTAATGCTTATGCAGAATAGAGTATTAGATAACGACCATTGGGACTTCGGGGGTGTCCCTTTATACCTGCGCTAATGACGGTGCCCGTGTGGTGCTTATTGCCTAAAGAAGCTCCCAAAAGGTTTTAATTATACGTCTCTAATAACAGGAGGTCATGTCTAGGAAAAAAGAAATTCTTAACCGAGAATGTAAGAAAAAATAAAGATTTCAATAGAAAAAAAAAAGGTCAAAGGGAAATTATGTAAAAGGCAATAACCCCCTAGAATCTGACCGCCGCCGCCCTTGTATAAAAAGACCGCCGAGGCGGACTATAAAAAAGCCCGGTGTCCCAAATCCCTCTTGTTAATAACACTTATCTGGACCTTAAGAAATCCCTTTGGTTATTCCCGCCTCTTCGTATCTGCCTTTTACCAACTTTAAGCTGTTGCAAAAAAAAAAATAAAATATATATATATATAATATATATATATAAAATATATAATATATATATATATATATATATATATATATATATATATATATATATATATATATATATATATATATATAATATAATATATAATCATTTCTTCGGAGAAATGGATGGAGTGAAAGGCCGAACTTAAATTATGATAAGAATCTTGGGCTGAAATTGTATCCGAGGAATTTGCTAATTCTGTCAGGCGATCAATAAAAACTTGAAAGTCAAAGGAAAAAGATTATGTTGGTGGAAAGGGAAAAATATTTGTGATGCTTTTCAAAAAATAATGTCTGGGAGAATGAATTGCTGATCTCTTTTTGAGCCATAATGGTTCATGTAAGTTAACTAGATTTTTGGAGAGCTTTTTTGATACTGCAGGTTTAGTGTTGGCTAATGTTAATGACGTAGTTATTGATTTTAGAGTAAATGCTTCATTTAGTTATTTATGGTACGACTGGAAAAATAATTGTATTGTTTTTATTAGGCTATCATATCTCAAGTGATCTTTCTGTCGAGCGTTTCCTTTTTGCTCACTCGGGTCTCGGCCATCACTCATGCATATAGGCCAATGGTCCATTTAAACATAATCATCGACTGAACGGAGGGGCTCAGAAGTTGATTATAGTCATATTAATGATCTAGGTAGTGATGATAGGTGGCGAGAGTATAGCTGATGAATAGCTCAAGAAAAGGCAGATTTATTGGACAAAATTGACCCGATCCCTTCGATGCGTGGAGTGATGGCGCCCATACGCGGTGCTCTCGAATCTGCCTTTAATCGGGGCCATTTCACCTTTGTGTACTCAATCGGACTGCACACGGACTCACACTCACACACGCACACACACACAAAGGGGCTTCCATCCAAAAGGGGCAAAATAGAGGTGAACATGAGTGTAACGATGATTACATCAGGTAGCGGTTAGGGGCGTGGTAGAGTTCGTGATGGCACCCTAGCCAGTAGCTCTTCGCCATAAATACAGCCCTCTCGCGGCTTCATCTTTTCCTCCTCCTCCTCCCCCTCCTCCCCCTCCCCTCCCCTTTATCCAACGCCTAACCCCTTCCATACTCCCTCCTTTCGCCCTGTGTTATTCCCCGCCTCGGGTACAGACTAAGGTGTTCCCTTTGCCCACGAAACGTATTGTCTTTGGTTACATTTCCCGAAGAACTTCAGGGGACAATTTTAATATATCGTGTTGTTGGTACTGCCTTGGGGGTCTTCGTTTCTCTTATTTTTTCTTCCTTCTGGTATGTTTCAGAGTTTCAATTAGGGAATTCAAGCTGTGGTCGAGTCTGCTTGTTGGCCATTTTAGACTGAAAGGCATGCCAGTACTTGTTTTTTTTTTTTTTATACATTTCGCATAGTGGTGGTTTTGTTAATATATTGGGAAAGTTTGCTATATACATCTGTTTGAGGAATACGATGTTTGTATGGCCTTGATTAGAAATATGACTATCAGTAGTAACTTATTGTAAAGAGCACCATTTATAAGTTTTGTTAAAAAGTATGACGTTGTGTGGAATTGTGCACATATTGGCTCTGTTGATAATTTTTTTTTTTATATAATTTCGTAAAGCGAAGACGGTTGAGCAGGGTTGTCAATTCCATTCAAAAGCATTGTTGTTAAGAGAGCTTATTACGTCAAAATATAGTTTCTTGCAGGTCTTTGCTCTAAAGGCATGGGGTAAATTTTAAATTCTTGAAAATAAATATGGCTTTCATTATATAAAAAAAAAAAAACTTAATGGATACGACTGCCTGGTTCACATAGTATGAAATGTAATTAAATATATGGAAAAGGAGTTTAGGCAAGGTAAGCTGTTTTCCCGGGCTGATAAGAAATTGGCTTGTAGATTTTTTCAGGGTCGTGGTAATTGAATAATTTACTGTGGCTGCTGTGCCATTTATTTTCAGTGTTTTTAATGTTCTTCCATGACTTTTAGTATGAATTGCGAGCTTTATCCTTTCATAATCAGTTTCATAGTCTTAAGTGGAACATAGCTTCCTTTGACAAACCAATCTAAAGAAATCGTTCTTCATAAGAAAAATCTTGACTCTCTAGAATTCTCGTTCTGAGCCTTCGAAGCATTATTTGAAGTTGGCGCTCAGCTCCAATTCATCTCGGTCTCTCCTTAGGATCACAATCTTCATATCTCTATTATCTCTGTATTGGAATTTGCCCTTTGATTTCTGTATCGGCTTCCGTCATGAATTTTTATTTGCACGTGTCTCCCTTGATGTATAAGTCTGCCTTACTGTTTCTTTTGCAGAATGTTTGGAAAAATAGTTATGAGGTTTGCACGCGCAGTACAATGGAAACTCTACGAAAATAGCTTTCAAAGGAATTTGAATAGACAGATGAAGATTAAGAATAGCAGGGTTTAATCTTGAACAAATAATCTGTCGTCTGTTAGAACAGTCATAAGTACAAGTACAGTGCTTACAAACCGGGGAAAAGTACCGTTTATGGTGTGGACATTTGACTTGTAATCGTTAAGATCAGTAAAAAGAGAGCCTCATCACAAACTTTTATACTGTTTTGCAAACGTGTTAAGTGTTGTTTTGACTACAGTAAGATATACTTATTTAGTAGGGGGTAAATTGTCAGCATTCTATTTCTTGTATTTCTCCCTTTTCTTAGGCAACAGGGAAATGCATGAATTCGTAATAGTACTTGCATTTGTAAGAATATACATAGAAACGAAAAAACATTCACAAACAGAGCTCTTGGAAGGTTGTAGCCAAAGCGTGAGGTCATATGTGACACGTACCAGTTTCCTGATTCAAGATTAAGAAAATTCTTTTTATGATAATAACTGACTTTTGACATACGGTTGCATATCCACCCACCATCCCATCTTTTATCATCGTGCAACCGTTGTCGTGATACTGCTTCAATTGACCGTCAAGATGCATCAAATAACAATCCCTGATGTTCGCCGTAATTTTATTAATAAAGATCGAATCAGTAGGTGCAACTCGAATGGTCGATAGATTTTATGGAAACGAGTTTTATTCATTCTTTGATTATGCAATCTCACTTGTCGGTGAAAGATTTCCGAGCAGCCGATGGTGAAAAAATGTCGGGAAGCCAAAGAATACAACAGCGAGATAAAATTACCACTGTAAAAAAAGACGAGATATATAAATAGAAATATTAGTGAGTCATGTAATAACAGCCTTTCACTTCTATCCGCAGGACATTCCCTCCTCCAGCTCCTCATCTTCATCATCTTCTTTCATGCAGCCGCATTCCATCCGGACATGCCACCCATTTTTAAACAGAAGTTAAAATGATAATCTCGTCTTTTTCTGTTTAGTTAGATTGGAGGAATCCGGCGAGAGGGTCTTTATTAAGATCTTATAAAGTGGCTGAGCTGACCTCCATGTTTAATCTTGCGGCCCAAGACGAGTTCCAGACTCTAAACTGGAAGTCACTCGCCGTTTTATTCCTCTGGAATAGATTGTAAATGTCTTTTTGGCTGGAAACTGGCTTTCTCTTGTTTATCTAGACTCGAGTTGGATGACTGAAATAACTGTTTTCATCTGTTCTGTGTGTTTCTCGATAAGCGTTTGTTTTACCTTCAGAGTCCTGTATGTTGACCGATACTGTCACAGTTTGGCTTTGAATACTTTCGACTTCTTCATTCTCATCTGTGATTACAGCCTGTTCTGTATCATTATATCTTGTGGTTAAAGTAATTATTTTGGCAACCTGCTGAGAGTAACATCAGGTCCTCTGGCTGTTAAGTAATCTCTAGTTTTATTTGCGAGTTTCTTCTTTGTAAAATTCAAAACTAATATTAATGTTCAAGTATTTCGCTTTCTGATGTAAGACACAGATAAGATCTTGTCTTTCAAGGTAGTTTGACATTTTATGAAGAAAGCATTTTTTTCTATGGAGAAACAATCCGTGTTTTGAATAATTTGAATTTTTATGGAACTTTATGGCGTTCTATGGTGAAGGTATTTGCACATGGCTTTTAAAATGTAGATTCAAGCATGTCGGATCAAAATCTGGATGCAAACATAATTCTGTGAAAGCAAATATATGACTAATAGATAATCTGATTTAAATTTAATACTTAAAAATATTGGCAAAATATGAAGTGTCGTCTGCTTCAAAAACGGCAAACGGGTCACCTGAACCTTCTACATACTGTTTTATATTATTATGAATGTATAGACATCCGCACGAAACAATTTATACACAAATAAAAGAAAAAACTGGCTAATTATACATGCATGTTACTTGCTGTGTTTGTTTTTTTTTTTGTTTTGTGTTTGTGTTTTTTGTTTTTTTTTTGGACAGCGATGTCAGTCCGACAGATGGGAAGCACATACATCCCAGTAACAGACGACAAATAATTGCGGGCAAAAGAAGCAAAGCAAAAATAAACCGACGCAATGAAATGTCTCTTTATGTTGAGTATGTCTTAAGGTACTTCCGTCCTGAAAATAGAAGTACCCTGTTTTATGCTTAATCCTTAAGAACCTTCTAGAAGCGGTATCTAACAACCTCGTTTCTTAGCATCTTGCAACTTCTTCATTCCAAAATTGGCAGTGTAACCAATATCGCCACATGTAGTAGTAAAATTGAAATTCTGCAAGTTTGTCAGCGGCGATCTGTTATATTAACGGAATTTGTCATCAGTATAGGTAGGTCTGTGTGTGAAGTTTGACTGCAAATTTCTAGATGCTATGAAACGTGCCAGTGGGACACCGTCGTAACGCAGTTCATTGGCCCTTGCATTATTATGTATGTAATAGTATGTTAACGCATGGATGAACCAGTGTACCTTGCTAAAACGTATTCTGTAAAGATACTATCTAAGAATGAGAGAGATTTATAGTGTTTTGCGTAACTCAGGTACGCAAACATTGGAAATTTCCGTCTGATTCCTGTACACTTCTTTGCAGGTTCGGTTTTGGAAAGTTAAAAAAAAAATAGTTGATGTATTATGAAAGAATATAGGATTTATTTTCATTCTGCATATATTGTACAAACGCTGAATTTTATGAAATCCGTAGATCAGTCAATATATCGCGGAGAATCTCTGAAGATTGGGACGTCTAAAAAATCAATGCTAGGGGAATGCCTTTCACCAACAGAATATCTCTGATTTCAATACCTAGGATATGTTTGGTATGTAAATCGTTATTTATTGCGGTAAACCTTACTTTGGTGTTGATAGCAATGAAAACATCGCTTAAGAACGAACGTGCGGGTGGTGAAAAGAAAACTAAAATTTACGAGCGACTTATAGGAGGATTTAAAGGGAGTAAAGCATAGCAGTGCTACTGGGTACACTGGGTACGTAGAGTGGTTGAATTGGAGGATTATGAAAGAGGGGCATAGGAAAAAAAAATCGAATTATTGCTAGATGATATATTGCGGTAATTAGAAACGATAAGATGTTGATTTGGAGGCAGATTAACCGGTGATAAAACTTCATTCAACCAGATTTCTACAGTAGGGCTTTTGCAGAGTAAGGCAGAGAGTGGTGATCTCATAGAGGGGGGTTAGTGCCGTCAGTGTGCCTCACGCGATGCACTGTAGGCCTTACTTAAGGTTCTTTCTAACGTCCCTTCGTCCCGTAGCTGCAACCCATTTCGTTCCTTTTATTGTACCTCCGTTCGTATTCTTTTTTTATATCTTTCTTTCTGCCCTCTCCAAAATATTGATTCATAGTTCAACTAGTAGATTTTCATCCTGTTACACCTTTCCAACATTTCTACTCTCAATTTCGCTTTCAGCGTGAATGACTTCATAATTCCCAGCTCTTGGCCTTTGGCATAAATTTTATTTTCCGGAGAGGGTGAAGTGGGAGGGTAGTAATAACCTGGAAAATTGGTTTTAAAATATAAATGGCGACACACTGATGCATTTGAAAATTGACACTGATATGGAAACAACGAAAATGATTAGTTAGCTTCATACAGTTGATGCCGGAATTTCGTTTTACTTAACGTGATAATTACAGAAGAGTTTCAGAATTGAATCGGAAGAGCATATAGGTAATCTCCTGAAATTTGGTCTTAGGCATCTTCATTATTTCTGTTGCAACATCGTCTGTCTTCGTGGAAAGCTTACCGCTATCTACAATCTGTCACAAGTGCCCCATTAATTTCAACCGTCCATTTTCTATAAGTCATAGTACGCATGATATTATGTTACAAAATTTCAGCGAGTTTTTTCTCACGCTATACTACTCGGTCTTCCAAGTTCATTGAACCCATAAAGCGGACGTTAGGAATTTAAATAAATAGTATAAGAATATTGAAAACCAGATGTCACTACTGCCCAACTTTGGATCAAAATAATCGAAGACGGATGTTCTCGTAATATCGAAACCATTTATCCTGATATAAGTGAAATTAGAACGATAGGAGAATGATACATTTAATGACCTAATTAGTAGGTGTAATAAAATATGAAGTATTGAATGGCTGCTAAAAGTTATAAAAGCACCACCATAAGATTTCACAAAGGCGCCAAGACTTCACTAGTAAACAGTGGTGTAACACATCCATAGAGTTTTATCGAATCCTTTCCGGATACATGTTCGGTAACTTCCTTCAACATGATGATAAACACGGTCACGACTTGTCACAGTACAAAGCTTTGAGGAACGTTAATGATTGCATAAGTATTAACTGCTGTTACTGTCCGCTGTGATTTTCCATGGTTAGTGTGCGTTTTTATAAAAGGTTAATGGAAAAACAAGATACCTGGGAAAAAAAATTGACGAGAAAGCGTGCTCACTAATTTCTTAAAGACACGCTTACGCATTCATTTATAGTCAAGAAAGGACATACACTTAGAAATATATATATATATATATATATATATATATATAATATATATATATATATATATATATATATATATATATTTTATGTTTTTACCCGTATATGTAGTGTATATATATGAACACATACCTACGTATATATACATATATATATTATGTCTGTATAGGACTCATGCACTTATTATGTACAGATGTGAGATTATATACATAAATACATACATACTTACGTGAGTAAATACATATACTATATAAAACATAAAATTTATATATATATATATATATATATATATATATATATATATATATATATATATATATATATATTATATATATTCAGTATAAGAAACATATCACTAATGCAATATATAATTCTAAAGTTATCTTTAAATGTAAGGCCACAGAAAGGCTGACCCCGCTTTGATCTACAGTGAATTATTGCTAAAAAATTTTTTTTCTTATTTTCACTTACGATTTGCTGCAGCTGACAAGGTCAAGTCAGTTATTCTGTTATGAACTGAACAAGAAAATTAATAATGAGATGTAGCGATAAAAAATGAGAATTAAAGGAAACTGTGATCACGTGAATGAAGTGGTTCGGCCCAGGTCAGTCGCCCAGAGTGAACTGGAAAAGTAATCTCCAGATCTTTGATAAAAACAAGAAACGAAGAAAGTTAAGATACTGTAAAATAAAAGGCGTCGGCCCAAAATTACCTTTCAGTGCCCTTGGCGGAGCCGTCGACCAATTATCCTGGAGAGCATTTTTTTTTTCTTTTAGTTTGGTTCATAAGTGAAGGATTGTGATTGGCTGTCTGGAGGGAGGGCTTCAAACGCTGCAACTGGAAGAGTTGTGATTGGTGCACGATGGGACCTCCAGATTACGATTCACTTAGCGAGGGCGCCTCTGGAACCTTTATCAGTCAGACAGATACAGAAGGACTTGAGTTAAATGTTAATGAGTCTTAAATGACCCGGCCGTTCGTTAACTGGCAAGAAAATGAGCGGCTGGCAATTGCCAAGTCTAGATGGAGCTTCGCTTTACGGGTTCGGATGGAATGATGAAGTGATAAAATTAGGATTCGCAGTCCTTAAGAGAGAGAGAGAGAGAGAGAGAGAGAGAGAGAGAGAGAGGCAGGCTCTTGAAGTAACTTAGGGTGGGGAATGAAATGAGGTAGAAATGCGGAAATATCTCGGGTGAAGGTGTGAGGGGGAAAAGATTGTTGCAACTCAAAGGGAAAATAACGCATTGAATTCACAATGCAAGGCCAACAAGAGATGATTAGAACAACAGCGCTCGGTGAATGGAAAGAACTGGTTTTAAAGGTTTCCCAGCAAATAAATTATGTAGACTAATTAAGAAAAATTACTGTTGAAAATAAAGTAATGGCTGATCTTCTTGATCACTATAATAATGTCAGTTGACCTCTTACTTTAATAGGGCCTCACCGCCTCCTGTGCAGGCATGTGACCTTCATTCGAGAAACTAGGTTATCAGATCAGGAGATAAGCAGCCTTTTTATCGTTTTCAGTTTCTTTAAAACTGTATTATTGATTGACTTATATATATATATATATATATATATATATATATATATATATATATATATATATATATATATATATATATATATATATATATATATATGCTTATATATATATATATATATATATATATATATATATATATATATATATATATATATATATATATATATATATACACATATATACATATGTGTGTGTGTGTGAGTTTTTAATATGTACTTAAGTACCTCGTGCAAGGTCAATATGACCTGTTTTACGTAGACGTGTTTTACCATTTTTATTTTTAAAAAATTGTGTATAGGAAATGCAGATACTCTGTATGTTAAGTGTGAAAACGCGATAAGATCTTCTGTCCTAGATTAATTGCTGAGTGATATCTTATCTGTAACATAAGCGGTTTGTACTCTTTTTATCTGAGGATGTTGTAAATTAAAACGCTTTTGGAATTTAGTAGAGAGAGAGAGAGAGAGAGAGAGAGAGAGAGAGAGAGAGAGACCTGACTGTTGGCAGGGAGGCAACGCAAGCCTGTTAGGACGGAAAGCTACCTAACTACTGTTAACCCCTTAAGGAGTACGAGAGAATGGAAGGAGTCTTCCATCATCCGTCGGAAGATGGCAAAAGCAGAAGGAATAAGGGTAGAGATAAAGAGAGGGGCGGAGGAGAGTCTTAGGAGAAAAAAAAAATATAGAGAAGGAAGATAGATAGACAACCGCATGGCCAAAGGAATTCCTGCTTTTGTGTCGAGTAGTGATAAATTTCAATAATTATTCGGTTGCGGACAAAAGGGAGGACCCCAAACTTAGGGTCATTCATCATAGGGCATCGCAATCTAAAGCTGTGCGCGCAGCACACCTGATGATGCTAAGAGAGAGAGAGAGAGAGAGGGAGAGGAAAGGTCTTGGTTTAAGTATTTAGGGGATGAGATTAACTTGGCGAACTGGGGGAGCATGTCAATGCGATTAAGCAGGAGATTAAACTTAAACTTGATGCGAATGGATAATTTTTAAAAGGTAGCGACTGCACCATCGCTCTAACCATACATTTCTCAGAAATCCTCTTCCAGTCTCACCATTTCATCTCATATAGATGAAATGGTGTAGTCCAACTTTGTTGAACGAGAACATGAAAGCCGAGTAGAATCAAATTTGTGCCAGATTTTGTGGATGATTATGCATGTATGTGTATGTACAGTATGTGTGTATAAATGTATATACTATATATATATATATATATATGTATATATATATACAGTATATATATATATATATATATATATATATATATATATAATATATATAGATATACATATATACAATATATACTATATATGTGTATATACAATGTGTGTATATATATATATATATATATATATATGTGTGTGTGTGTGTGTGTGTGTGTGTGTGTGTGTGTGTGTGTGTGTGTATGTATATATAATCTTATCCCTTTACTTATCTCACTGAATGTTGTCCTCGTTGCCGGTATGTACCTGGTTTCTACTAATTGCATCTGTACTAGGAATCATGAGGTAATGTATCTCACCAGCTTATTAACGCGGCTGCGGCATTATAATGCTTGTCATACCCGCGAACTTAATTAATATCAAGTCAACGAATTTATCAAAATTATTTATAGAGTTGCCTTGCATGGAAGGAGTTTTATGATGTTGCAATTAGAATATGAGCTGTTGTAATTATTCATATTTAATTGTTTGGAGATCGTTTTCTTTTGAGACCACAACAAAAGAGGGTTGAAGCTGGTATGGAAATTTGACCCCCGGAAAGCTGGACATAAATATGAATGGGCCTCGCCGGGCTTTGGACGGATCTTTCATCCGTACAAACAACAGCTTCTGGGGCCATCCTTGTCTTGCTGTGATATATGGCTGTAGTAAGCACAGCTGGTAACGGCACGGTAACCATTCAAGACGTTTCTGTCATCCGGAAGCTAGAGGGAATGACTGTGAATCTCTGGTGCTGCTATTGCACTGTTTGCCACTAAATCATCTTTGCTTACATTTTTTGTTAAATGGAACCGATGTCCATTTTGCATATACTAAAAGTGTTAATTATCAAGTTGCTGTCGTTTTACTTTCTGTGACGCACTGTATCCTATGAAAATATGAAGACATTATTTTTGGTGCTCTTAACGCTGCTTGGCTGTAAAGATTGGTGTCTTTTTTACCTTTGTGCTAATGAGTTCGCCTTTGTTTACACGTACTCCCCGCAAGCTTATCACTCATTAAGCTGTTGTTGTTATTGCCAAATGGAATTTTAGTTGTTGTTTAATTTTTTCTTCACATCCTAGGTGTTTTTAACCTCTTCCCTGCAACATTGGCTTTCGTTATATTTTCACTGCCATTAATGTTGCTACTTTTCCAATCTCAGTTCTCTTTGTAATAGATTACCAACTCCATAGGATTGTGCTTGGGTCCCATTACCCAACAACAAAACTATCCATATTGTTGTGGTCCTGGGTATTTCTTTTTATCAACCCAATTCATGTACTGACGGATTTATTTATATTTGATCATTTATATTTCTTTAATTGATTCCGACACTTGCATTGAATGACCGACTCCGTCGCCAGTAGCCTCGTATCGTTGTTTGAGAAGCTCTGTGTTTCAGTTGATGGAAAATGCCTTAGCTAAGCTTTTAAAATATCTTCTAAATCTAAGAGTAAAGTAAAAATGTTACAGATATAATGACTGATTAATAGTCCTGGTAATTGTTTGTGGACGTAATAAGGCTTTGATCATTAACTTAGTTTTTGTCACATCATGGCCAAATAAATTAGATTATTGATTATAGATTATGTATTTTGGTTGCACGATAAATTTTCCTCAAAACTTTTAACATTCGTTGAATGAGTGTCTGTAATGATTATCATATTCTTTCAACAAATGTACATATGTATACACACGCTCATAAACACACCCATATATGCGTATATATATATATATATATATATATATATATATATATATATATATATATATATATATATATATATATGATTTCGGAGGTATGGAAGCTATATATATCATTTAAGAATGTGTAGTTTTGTAGTCCTGTAAACATTTTTTTTTATCCGAAATTACTGAAATTGCAGACATTCTTAGTAACGTCCTGAGTACGCTTCATTATTTGCTCTTTGGAATCTTGTTTTGAAGGTTTAAAACACTTAATTTTAAAGACTTTGTTCGCTGGTACCAGATCTTTTGACGTCCCTTTTCCCCTTTGCAGTATTCTGTTCCCGTCTTTCTTCGGAACGGAAAAAGAAAAGACGATAACAAGCTTTAAATAAGGTAGATTAAAAAAAAAAAAGATAGTGGCGATCATGATAATGAGGGCTAGATGGTGGTAATAGCGGTAATGGTGGTAATGCACAACGTTCCAACATCGCCCTGAGATGTAAAGAACTATCCCAGTCATAAATCACAGGTGACCAGACCGGGTCAGGGAGCTACTTCCCAATGTGCATAACGTGAAAAAGAAGAGAGAGAGAGAGAGAGAGAGAGAGAGAGAGAGAGAGAGAGAGAGAGAGAGAGAGAGAGAGAGAGAGAGAGAGAGAGAGAGGATTTATGAGTCTGCTGAAACAGAACAGGGCGATAAATAGTCAGGGCAAAGACAGGTTGCTCATGCCGGTTATTATTAGGAACGATAAATAATCCAAACGGATCGCGACATGAGTTAGGAGGTGGAAAGATGATCTAGAAACGAACGGGGAAAACAAGTGGAAAAGTGATAAGTAGGTCATAATAAACAATAACGTAGAAGGATAAATAAGGGTCGCCGTCAAACCTGATGAAGTCATTCTTCAGTGGATATATGTCTGAGGTGGCCAAATCCATATTTTATTTTGACATTTCCAGCACCTTTTCTTTCTCGATTCTTTCTTTCTTGATTTTGATTATCTTTGTATCCTGCAGGGGAATTCTATCTTAGAATAAGTATGCTTTAAATTTTAATTCCTGTTTATTTTTTTACTAGACTTTATTGCTCTGTCTCGTCGTTAAACGAAATTTTAATCTTAAAAAAAAAGTAACTTCGAAGAGTCCACTCCAATACTGTTGTGCGCATAGAGAATTGCTTTGCATGTTAGATATTTATATGTGTGCTTTATTGAATGTGTTATAGTTATCTCTGAATGCTTACATTATTAGTTGACAAAGATCTTCGTGGCGCGCAGTCAATTAGAAAAGGTATAGGAATTTTGTGTCTCAAAGGACTCCAGCCGAAATATGACGCAACGACTAATTGAAGCAACAAAATACTGATCCAGTTTTTACATTGTATAAACTGATCGTCTGATATATTTATTAAAGATGAGATTACAATCATCCGGGTCTAAAAGCAGAACGGAGCCTGTTGTGCTTCCAGAGCATTTGCTCGCATCCAAGCAGAAAGGAAAATGGGGAGTGCGTCAGTTAATCTATTGGAACTGTTTATTTTATCAGGCGATAAAAGAGTGAGTTCGTGCGAGCGTCGAATAGGAAAACTTAAAAGAAAATGTCAAGACATATTTTCAAAAGTCATCTCTGTTGCAAAGACCGACGATGGTCATCGGAGTGTGAAGAAGGATAGAAGGTCAGAGCGGGCTCCTCCTTTATTTAGTTTAATTTCTGTTACGCTCTAATCTGTGCAAAGAGTGAACGACGGCACGGTCTCTTTGAGCTAATACTCGAGGTGTCCGGGGGAAGTTTTTGGGGCGGGCAGCCCTGTAGAGTAACCCTTATCTGTCAGAACCCCACCGAAGCAATAGATCCGACTCTGGAAAGAAAGACTGCAGGAATGACGAAACAGATTAAGAGGATTTCTGATACCTTCAGAAAGTTAAGTATACCTTAGTTTAACCAGACCACTGAGCTGATGAAGAGCTCTCCTAGGGCTGGCCCGAAGGATTAGAATTATTTTACGTGGCTAAGAACCAAGTGGTTATCTAGCAACGGGACTTACAGCTTATTGTGGAATCCGAACCACATTATACCGAGAAATGAATTTCTACCACCAGAAATAAATTCCTCTAATTCTTCATTGGCCGGCCGGAGAATCGAACGCGGGTCTAGGAGAGTACTAGCCGAGTACGATACGACCCACCCAATGAGGAACTCGATACCTTCAGAGGTCGGAGAAATAGTCTGGTGTCTTTGGATCACCTGTGACCTTTTCATGAACAGTTAGTTGTGGATGAGTTTTATTGATTCTCATTATATTTGTTTAACTACGTTATTTAAAGAGTTTGGATGTGAATATAAGGTTTTGTTCATTTTTAGTCAAGGCAGAAAAGGTATAGATGATAAAAGAGCTTGACTCTTTTATAAACCCTTTTCAGTTCGATAGTGCAGTCCACCTTTTCATTTAAAGACGCTAGGACATGTTACTGAGAGATAACATAAAATAAGCAAAATATTTATTACTATTGCGACCTGCAACTACAGAATCGCCTTCACCAAAACGGAATGTGATATAAAAGAGTGCTAGATGCAGAGTTTGTTGGACATGCTAAAAATTTTTTGTTATAGTAACATTTTGTTGCAGTTAGATATTTTTCATATATATATATATATATATATATATATATATATATATATATATATATATATGTGTGTGTGTGTGTGTGTGTGTGTGTGTGTGTTATATAGATAGAGAGAGAGATAGATAACCTTTATTATAAACTACGGCAGAACAGATATCAAAAGAGAAGGGCAATAATAATCTTTCGACTGTAGGGAGGTCAAATACAATTGGGCAATAGAGAAGAAATTGCCCTGGCCAGTCAAGTTGGCGACACCCGATCGCCAGAGCTATTGAGTAAGGTGGTGGTGGTGTCCTGATAAATTATTATGTGTTGCAAGGTCTCCAGAAACGAGGTACTTGGCCGGAATTTGATGATTCCCACGTGGGATGGTTTGCGAAGATGATCATGAAACGCCCTGTATATGACGTGAATAAAAGCTGTATGACACGAAGTGTATTTTGGCTGTTAGCCCACTAGGCCAGCGTTTGGGTTTCTGCGACCATCTCGGGACCAGTTTC
Source organism: Macrobrachium rosenbergii (assembly GCF_040412425.1). Classification (NCBI taxonomy): domain Eukaryota; kingdom Metazoa; phylum Arthropoda; class Malacostraca; order Decapoda; family Palaemonidae; genus Macrobrachium; species Macrobrachium rosenbergii. The sequence goes on along the minus strand of NC_089765.1, from coordinate 7,339,769 downwards.
GATCACCGGGCTGGTACCGTTTATATCCAGTCACGATGCCAATGAAGGTATGATTGACGTAAGCAATTTGACTATAATAACTTCTTATTAGTCGTCTGCTTTTTACTCTGTAAACCTGAAGACAGCTCAGGATAAGTAGTACCACCCTCCATAACGCTGATGTTATAAATTTCATCTATTTCCAGAGCTGTCTGCAACACATGTGGCTCATGAGTATGAAATAAGAAATTTTCGTGCGTAGGATGAAAATATATCTGGAAGAACTGCTTGGTCTTTCATGTTTGTTTTGGTCATAAAAGATGATAAAGTTTGTAATATGTTATATTATATGAGGAATTAATGATTAATAATAAGGGTGACATTCAAAAGACTGTAACTTTTGCTTTGTATTTGTACTCTGTCCATGTCATTATTTTCCCCCGGGTTCATTAGTAATGCCCTCATATGTTTGTGTTCGTGCGCCGTCATCGCAGAAATGGGAAATTTACGAATTCAGCCATTTAGTACTCTTTTGGAATTAGCTAATCTTTTTCTATGCAACCCAGGTTTCGTGCTTTATTCACTAGCATTTTATGACTTTTTTGTAATTGCTGTTCAAAGGTAAATGTTGCTTAAGCCACTGGCCTGGAGGATTTGAGGAAGGAAATTCACAGTTGAATGCGCTTGAATTTCTCATCATGTAACCTCTTTACTTTGCAGACTACTGTTTTTTATGTTAATAAATGCCAGACTTTCATTTTAGTACTATGGGAATAATATGATAATTTTGTTTCGTAACATATAAATGTTTAACAAATGGTACAGAGAGAGAGAGAGAGGATGAGGATGGTTAGGATGTGGGGGGGGGGGTGTTGTTGAGGAAAAAGTTCAAGAATGAGGCAATTTCGATGCTCCACCGGGTACCCCTCAAAGTGCCACACGATGTTGTGAAAGTCCGCCGGAAGCCCAGCACGTAGAGGCCCTCAGTTTTTACGTATTCCTTTGGTCGCGCTGTTCAGCGGAGAGGAGGGGGGACGGCTGGGGGTGTTGCTATCTAAGCAGGGTAAGGGGTCTGAGGGGGGTTTTGGGTAATGGCGTGTAGGCCGTATGTTAGGAGGCTGTACGAAGTCCGTTTGAGAGAGAGAGAGAGAAGTGTTAATGAATGAACCAGATTATACGAATCGAGTAACTGAAAGTGCATATTTGGTAACTGGTAACTCTTTGTTAGGATTTATTCCGCCCTGTTAATGAACGCCAAGAACTCTTACGGCTTTGCGGTTTCATACGAAGATTTTTTTTTGTTTTTGTACTGGACTTGCTTCTTTTGCAATCGATGTTCTGTTTGCTTGTTGTTCTGCTAGCTTCTTTTGCAATCGGTGTTCTGTTTGCTTGTTGTTCTGCTAGTTAGCCTCCAGCATTTGTGCGTACAATCTAAGATGTTTTTAGCCTCCAGCATTTGTGCGTACAATCTAAGATGTTTTTGGTGTGTGCGCGTCATTTCTTATTAGGATTGGGGGTTACAAGCAATTTTGCTTGTTGTTTGCTTTGTTAAAGATTGAAAATAATGATGTTATTAACTTTCCGTTTTATTTCTTTTACATTTAAAAGTTGCGCATGATATAAAAATTGTAGGCAATAAACCTGTGTATAGCTGTGATGTTACTTTTAAGACTAACGACAATTTTTAAAGAATTTTCGGTACCGTGCATCAAGTGAAAAATTATATTTTATAAGTTACGTGAATGCTGGACATGAGCAAATGTTATTTATTAAATTGTGTTTATCTGAGAATACCCTTTTAGCACTTATTTCAAAGTTACCGTCATTATTTTGTTTTTAGTATAGATTGTTGACTGAACCCCATATTAGCTGGTGAGAAAAATCGATATAAAAAAGGGCCATTTGTCTCGAGCTTATGACAGCAGATATGCAGGACTCGAATGAACGATTTATTTTACAGCCACCTTGCCGCTGTATTTTGTTTTTATTCTTCTGATTGTTTATTTTGTGGGAAGGAACTGTTGCTGTTAGGGTGCGGTACAACCAAAATCGAAGAGGTAGCCAAACGATTTAAGGGATGGCCCTTGACTGCAGAATATAAAGTTCGAGAAGCTACAAGAAAAATAGGTGCAGTGATTTTAGAAAAGATGGAACTTAATTGGCAACAAAAATACGGTTGTTCGTCCTTGGGTTTTTTCTACTGTATGTTATGTTTCTCCAAATCTTAAACTAATATTTAGGTCTTACTCAGATATCCGTTTCCTGTCTTGTTCAAACCTTTCCATGGTTAGATTCAAAAGAACGAACTTAGTTATGGATTAGGCAGTAAGGAAACGACATTGTATGGGAAGTTTTATATCCCTGTAAGAAATGATCACTGATTAGAACGAGGTTTACCTAGTGGGTATCAATTGAGAACAGGTAAGGATTAAGCGTAGTGGGAGTTGTCAGTTGTTCGGAGTATGGGTGGTCACTGATAGGAGAATGGGTGGTCGGTAATTAAGAAAAAGGGATGACTCTTTATTCCAAAGTAGAACGTTGCTGTTGGTAAACTAGGCACTGCCCATCTACTAAAGGAGGAGTGGTCGTGTGTTTGAAGTTAATGGTAATTGATAGGGAAGAGACTGGCCAATGATAGAAAATCGGTCGGCCGGTGGCTGAGATTTGATAGGCTTTGATAATTGAGTAAAGGTTTTTATATTTGTCGAGTACATGATGTCCTCAGATTTGCCAAAAGCATTTCTTATCCGCCCACTGTCTTGAAATATATATATATATATATATATATATATATATATATATATATATATATATATATATATATATATATATATATATATATATATATATATATATATATATATATGTGTGTGTGTACCACTATATATATGTGTGTGTGTGTGTAAAGACAAAATCCACGAAGGAAAGAGAATGTCTTTCTTTCCTACGTGGATTTTGTCTTTATTTTTATATTCATCACGTTCCATATTTTCGTAATTCAGTGATAACATTAGCTGCTCATTGAACCTCCATATATAGACTGCACTATTCACCTCAGTCGGGGACACATCCCGCAGTTTCTTTCCATTACCTCCTTAAAAGCCATCTACCCTGTGCTTCTTAAGTCTTCCTTTTTCCTTTCCCTTTCATTTCGACTTTCATTTTTACCACATGACCCAACCATCTCAGAACACTTCAACCATTGTTTTACTTATGGTTATATTTTACTATTTCTTTGTATGCCTGATTTTATTACCGTTTCAAATCTTCTTGCGTTGGCTATGCTACTCAAACAATTTCTCCTCATCATCTTAAACCACTTTTTTAAGCATCCAGCATCTACATTTCAATACCACAATGGAGAGTTGGCACAACTGTCCCTTCATACAATTCCAGCTTGTCATCCTTGGACACCCCAAATCTCTTTCCAGTTTGAACACACACACACACACACACACACACACACACACACACACACACACTGCGATGCACCTCTGTTATCATCCTGGGATTATATGTTTTGTTAACTTTCAAATACCTGTAGAAATCACCTGCTAATTTTTAAACCATTCATATTAATATTCGTTGCTTCATTTCCTGGTCTCCATTTACCCTCGAGGCGTGATCGTATCTTCACTGTAAACAAAGAGTAGTTTTCCTTGAAAACATTAGCCATTCCACACCGTATGTTTCTCATGCCACTCTATCCACATTTTGTGTGTATGTATATATATGTAATTTATATACATATATATACATACATACACACACACATATATATACATATATATATATATATATATATATATATATATATATATATATATATATATATATATTAAGAAATCACAGTAGATACACGTGATTCCAATATATAAGCAAACACCACAGGAGAATGACAGGCAGAAGTTCAGTACCAAGCGCGTTCACGCATCTTCGGGGCACAAATGAGGCAGTTGAAAAGAAGGTTGCAAGGTTAGAAAAAAAAAAACGAGGATACCAGATGGATAACTGTCAAAGGGTAATAAACAGAGATGATTCAGGATAATCCGGGATCACGCGGCCACTAACGAAAATCATAGACTTAACCGTAAGAGATAAGGAAGCGTAGCCATACAAAATCCAAAAACATGTATAAAACTGAGTACTGATTATGTTGTTTATAATTATCATCAACTTTTTTAATTATGAAGGCATCGAGTTTAAACAAAGCAAGACTGAAATTTAGAACACTTTCATTATTTGAGTTGATAAAACAGGTTTGAATAATATTCCTTTTAACTGTGTCGTTACACGGGACTAAAGATCTTGCTTCACTCCAGTTAATAGGATGATCTAAATCTCTCATGTGTATGATTCGTTGTGAAAGTGATTTTCCATTTTTGTCCAAGATATACTATCATATTTTACAAGGAATTTCATAGATGCAGCTAAAACAACTTTAGAAGAATTTTTATTACTAAATTAACGTTAAAATTACTGAAAAAACATTCATGTTGAAAAGCTTAAAATTCTATGAATTTCTAAAACCTTTCATCTTACGGTAATTTGAGAACATTATGCTTACTAAATTCAAGTGTGTTATTAGTTAAATAAAACGCTTTCCTGGCTCTTATCCATGCTACATCAACAAAAGCCCTTTGGTATTTAAGTTTCAAAGCAGTATCATCAATGAACTGTGGGCTACAAACGCGCAGAGCCCTTAAGAACATCTCAGAAAAAAACAGAATTTAATATTTTGATGATGATTGGAATAATAATGAATTGTGTTTGTTGATTTTCGATGGAATGAAAAGGTGAAATATCCGTCATATCTATGGACAGTTACACCAAGAAAATTCAAATTACAATTTCTCTCTTCCTCTACGGTAAATTTTATAGAAGGGACTAAATTATTTAGCTTAATCAGAAATTCCTGGAGATTTTCGTGAGCGGGCCAAATACAGACAATATCATCCACATACCATACCTAAACCATATAACTTTTGGGGGCAAAATTCTTGGTAAGAATTTTGTCTCAAAAAATTCCATGCAAATATTGCTAAGGACAGGAGATAAGGGATTACCCATAGCCATGCCGAACTTTTGTACAAAAAATTTACCATTAAAACAAAGTTTACTATCTTTGATATTTAAATATGTAAGATTAGTGAGGTTTGCTACAGTCGAAGGAATATCATAACTTTCTAATTCTTCCTCCAAAAATCCAAGTAAATCATCTACAGGCACTTTTGCAAATAAAGAGACATCAAAACTAACCATATTAAAATCGAATTTCAAATTCAAACTGTTTAATTTGTTTGTAAAGTCAACATTGTTTTTTACATTCGTGTTAGAAATGTTTCCCACCAATGGTGTAAGAATTTTTACAAACCATTTAGATAAATTTTAAGAAACTGAGCCTACTGAACTAATGATTGGTCTAATAGGGTTATTGGTTTTGTGCGTCTTGACTAAACCATAGAGATATGGTAGGGAGCAGCACTGAGGTGTTAACTGTTTAATTAAATGGACAGTGCCCTTTACAATGGATTCAGTTAGTTTACTATCGTTCAATAATGCTATTATTTTATTTAGTCACTTTCATTCATTATTTCCACTACCTTAGACTTATCTGCCTTTGTTACTTGCAATGTTTCGTCTTTTTTAAGGTTTTTGTAGGCCTGGAGAAATCCTACGGGAATATTCCCCAAATGTTTCCATAAGATATGTATATATATATATATATATATATATATATATATATATATATATATATATATATATATATATATATATATATATATATATATATATATATATATGTGTGTGTGTGTGTGTGTGTGTGTGTATGTATAAATATTATGTGTTCGCCCTCTCTTCCTTATTTAGTAAAAATATCATTCGAACAAAGACAGAAAAGCGTCCCTGTCAACGCTAAGGGAATGTGAGCGAGGCTGGTAGGCTGTTCTTTTAAAAGAATAACGTCTTTAGCAGGGAACAGTTAGCATTCGAGACCTCAACCAACAGGGGAGGGTTTTACCAAGTAACCTCTAGTAAAGGTGGTCTTAAGCTTCCTTTTGATCTGTCCATGCCTTCGGCGATGTCTCTGTCAAATTTTCAGAATGCCCAGGGCTATGGACAACCGTATGGATGACCAGCTTTGCCCTATGCTGACCTGATTGATGCCAACAGAGAGAGACTAACCTTCAGACGGAGAGCACACATCGTGCTCAAGCAAAACTTTGTCCTTTGTTCCTCCCCCTGTCTTGTTTACTAGTGAATTGACAATACCCATGTTTTTTTTTTTTTTTTTTTTCAGAATCTGTATCGACAGTTACAGTGCGCAAGCAAACCACGTAAACGGTAAGTCTGAAAATTGATGAGTATCTGCTGTCTGCTAGTATTCTTCCGCTGTATTTCAAATTTTTCCATT
>NC_089765.1:7320875-7328375 GCF_040412425.1 Macrobrachium rosenbergii | reverse complement strand
GACCTTGGGGATACGAACCTAAAAGTGTTCTACCACAGAGGTACAGTACCCAATGTTGAAGATAACGAATATCTAATATACATACATACGTACATACATACATACATACAGTATATATAATGTCTATAATATATATATATATACATTATATCTGTATGTATGTATTATACGGTGTATGTATGTATTTAAATATTTATTTAATATAGAAGATGTTCTGTATTATGCCCTTTAAAATTTTATCATGGGACTGACAAGTAGCCATTGGAAATTGAAGTCGCTTGTATCGTATACATGTTGATACATGTATGCATTGACAAAGCTGTATACGTAGATTAAAAGAAAAATAATGATGATATTTATGTTATGATGCCTGTCGAATGACCAGAAATCAAAACATACCCACAGACCAAATAGATTATAAAAGGGTATAATTCAGTTTTGATGAAGAAATTGTCGATAGACATAATGAAAGTATAATGAAAAATAAATGAAGAAACTGAGATAATAATTTTTTACTCAGATAGTGCCAAGTAAATAGTAAAATGCTATCATTAGACAATATTGTAGGTATCCTGAGAATGACATACGATCGTTAGCAAAAAGCTGAAGACAAAATTGGTCATTGCTTTACAAAATGGACTTACTACAAGGCGCCCCATTTAGTGACTTTCGGCCCTGGGCGTTTTACGTCTTTGCTGCGACGGCCGGTACACCCGATTGGCTCATTAAAAATGGGAAAAAGTGATCAGCGGGGAATTATATACTAGTTCTTCACCTCTGACATTCAGAGACGCCCTGCGGGAGACTCGTTATGAAAGAGTAAAAATTCGACGCCGCCAGTTGAGATCATACCTAGAAGAAAACCGGTCCTCTGAGGCTAGACGATCTAAGTCACTGTTATTTTGGGGGATCCTTTCTTTCGCTCGGGGTAATACCCTTTGTGTGCATTCATTATCTGTCACTGCCGCCTCGTATTATTTCGCGTATTATTCGTGTGAGTTCGGTGGGGTCTTCCATGAACTCGTTTCTTTTATTACCAAAATGGTTTTTGGTTTTTCTCGTTTTATCTCGTTATTTTCGTTCTGATTATCAGTCTTTTATGTTCTTTTTGCAGTTGTCATTAACGTTACCTTTATCAGAATTTTGCAAGGTGCGCTAATTTTTGAGATCAAAGAGGAGGACGATGCTCGAAGTTCGCTCATTAACCTCTTCTGTTGGCGTTGGGAGCGAACCTGTTTTGCAAAGGCTGTTAGATTTCTTGGCTGTTTACAGAGGAATCGAGTGGACATGAAAACGTCTCAGTATGTTAAATCTGACACCAGTTATAAATGAAAAAATTTGAATATTTACTAGTGTTTTACTTCATTTCATATGTTGCTCATCTTTTGTTCTGTTGTAATATACCATATGTTTTCAAAATTGAAGAAAAAATGTGTCGTGATGAAACAGCAGAAGTGGAGTCCCTAGGGCAGTATATATGCCGCAAAAACAGAAATATCCATCTGTTATTGGAACAAATGTCGGGGAATCGGTAACAGTCTGAACGACTTTGACGGAGGAAGATTCGTCTGACTGGAATTAAGTCATGCAAGACCATCTTGCTGCCACGTGCGGTATAGACTCGCCTCAGGGGAGATATTAAGTTGTCTGTTCAAACAGTAAATGAAGGGACCCAGTAACGAGTTTTTGATGACATTCGGGAATTAATGCCAGATGGTCTTTTCAAAATTATTTTACAAAATGAATTTATATATTTTAGAAAATGGATTTTTGGTTGGCTGGCTTTTTTGTGGGATGAGGTGTCTTTCATATTTATTTAATTGTGGAATGTTGAATCTCCTAAATATACTTGCTTGCAATTAAAAGTATAAAGATTATATAGAAAACTAGGAGTTTCTCTCGCGCAGTAAATTTTGTTAAGAGGCAGTATTCTAGTAATGATAGGTATGTAAATAATTTAAGTCGTAGGTCCTGAGGGAAAATGGGAAATTTATGCAAGTTATAGGAAAAGGACAAGTTACCATGAAACTGAGAGCGAGTTGGTCCTTATTACTGTGTGTCTGTGGCATTGCAGAGAAACCATATCTTTTATTAGCTAGTTATCTTTCTTTCGGTGTATGATAGTGAGGAAATAATTTTCTCATGTGGAGATTATTTAGAATTATATTTCGGTTTCTCTTTTATTTGTGTAATAATTAGTTACGTAAAGAATAGACCGAATATGTAACTGGCCTTCGTCGGAAACTGTTGTGAGTTTCATCTCGAAACCCATTAGAGTCTGCTTCTGAAGGCTCTGAATGAGTTTCAGTAATTTACGTGTGATTATATCAGAGGTTTCCGTACTGAATCTTACATTTAACTGCCTTTTGTTAGGGGATGTTGACCTTTGCAGATAATTACCAGTTCTGTAACATAACGGCTGCTGCTGTACAGTTGTAGTTTTGCTTTCGATATCTACTAAGTGTATTTTCTATTTTAAAGATCATAATGCAAAATAATGATTGTACGTGTTTATTTACGCTGTAACATTTTAATTGCTCATGTGAACGATCTCCGTAGGGGTTAGTACCAATAGTGCACCTCATGCGGTGCACTGTAGGCATCACTTAGGTTCTTTGCAGCTTGCCTGCGGCCCGAAGCTGCAACCCCTTTCGTTCCTTTTACTGTACCTCCTTTCATATTCTCTTTCTTCCACTTTACTTTCCACCCTCTCCTAACAATTGATTCATAGCGCAACTGCGAGGTTTTCCTGTTACACCTTTCAAGCCTTTTGCTGTCAGTTTCCGTTTCAGCGCCGAATGACCTCATAGGTCCCAGTGCTTGGCGTTTGGCCTTAACTACATATTCAATTCATGTCAGAACGATAACAAAATATACTAAAAGATGCATTTCTTTCCAACAGACACTCAGACACCTGCATAGTATATATTCCTCCTCAGATTATTTCGAAGTGCCTAATTCCTGGGAATATAGAAGGAAACTTTGGTTTTCCATTCTTCGAGAGCTATTATGGCCTAACAACATAATCGATTAAATAGAGGTTTTGCTTCAAGAGTTATTATAGCCTAACAACATAATCTACTCAGGCGTTAGTCAAATTTATCGACAGAAGGTATTTACAGCTACATAATCAGAGCATATGTAAATTAGCGTCCTAAAATGGCAGCAACGAAGACAGAAATGAGACTGAGACTGCCGTCTTGATGAGAATGCTCGGAGATACCTTTTAATGAACAATAGCTTTGGATCAGCAGTCAAAATGGTAACCAAAATCTGACCACGACCCATCCATTGCAACTGCTCTGTTTATTTTATGGTTATTTAAACATGATAAACGATTAAAAGATGGAAAACCAAAGTTTCCTTCTGTATCCCCAGGAATTAGGCACTTCGAAATAGTCTGAGGAGGAATATATACTATGCAGGAGGTGTCTGAGTGTCTTCATGTAAGATATGCATCTTTTAGTATATTTTGTTATCGTTCTGACATGAATGATGAAATTAGTCAGAAACTTTCATAGGTGACCCATTCTAGATAATTAACTAGATGAAGATATGCTGATTACCTGATTTCATTAAAATCCGATCATCTGTTGTCCAGAGGCATTATTGAAACACTGAAGAAAGCAGTTATGTGCCTAAAAGGGTTAGCATTATTTGTATTGCATCGGTAGTCGTCACCATTAATGGAAAATTGAACCACATTGAATTTCATTATAGATGTACTGGAAGGCTTCTGCGGCAGCAAATAAACATAAATGGCAAAATTTCAGTTGCGTTGGCGATGGTATTCAGTTTATGATTGCATTTTGTAGCAATGTTTGTTGACCTGTATGACTTTTATCAATATGATAAACATTCATACAGAACGCCTGATGCTTGATTTACTGCAAGAATTCAATGTGAAAATATTGTCATTCTGTAGGAAATCCAAGGATAGAATTAGGAAAAAAGACGTAAAAATATGATATAACATGGTAAATATCACGATGAATGACCATACACATCTGGAAATCGTATTCTTGCACTTTTAAATATTCTTTTCAAAGAATATCAGAGTCTCAACTAGCCGCCGCCCCCCCCAAAAAAAAAGGGGGGGAGCCCCGAAGTTTCTTCGGCGCAACCGAATTTTCTGTACAGCGTATTATCAAGGCCACCGAAAATAGATCTCGGTATATTGCTGTATGAGCCGCGGCCTATGAAAGTTTCAGCCACGGTCCGGTGGTGGCCTGTCCTATATCGTTGCCAGACGCACGATCATGACTAACTTTAACCTTAAATAAAATAAAAACTACTGAGGTTAGAGGGCTGCAATTTGCTATGGTTGATGATTTGAGGGTGGATGATCAACATACCAATTTGCAGCCCTCTAGCCTGAGTGGTTTCTAAGATCTGAGGGCGGACAGAAAAAGTGCGGACGGACAGACAAAACCATCTCAGTAGTTTTCTTTAACAGAAAACTAAAAGTAAGCCACACCAGCCGTCTAGTATGCTGGTGCTACATCGCCGACACAGCGCGGAAACAGATTTAACGCTACGAATTCTAGACGGGATGTAGGAATCTGATCCTTCAGTAAAACGGAGGAAAAGATGGGGAAGCCTCAAAACCAAGTTGTCTTCAGATTAAATTCATCTAGCGTTAGTTAAGGACAAAAGGCTCGAAAAATCTTGTGCATCCTGTTTGTAAACAGAACGGTCTAAATAATTATTATTCTTCCGGCCAAAGTTCAGGACAAATGCAAATAATAATCTAGGTATTCAGGCTTCTTTCCATAAATTTCTTATAGGTTTTATAATTTTTTGCACAAATTGTAATCTGATCATGGTGATTTTACCTAGATAATTATTTCTCCCAGCCGTGGGTAGTCCCGTTTAACACTTAATACATGTATCTTTCCAGTATTTGATTTTCAGGCATAAGGAATTTTTTGTTTTGTTTAATTACAGTCATTAGTAATACTTCGGTTACTCTGCTCATTTTCTAACGACTCACATTAAATTGTTTTTCATTCTATAAAATTATTGAATACAATAAGCAGAGAATAGTCTATACATTTGCTGAAAATTTTTGTGGAATATTTTTTGGGTTAATATCTTGAAATATATATCTTCACTATCTATTTAACATCATAAAAAATTATCGAACCTCTGTCAGTATTGGTACGAAGAATAAATCTGAGTTAACTTTCATCGTTATCGATAATGCTAATTGCTAGGAATTGTGGATCTGTGTAATACACACTTGGGTACAAAGTTATCTGATAAAGACTGTTGGATAGAACTACATATGCAAGAATATAAAAAAGGTTCGTAAGTTATTCAACAGCAGATTTTGCTGTTAGGTCTCGGTATACTTCAAAAACTAGTATCCCCAGAAAAATCTTAGAGACCTCCCCCCCGCCTTTTTTGGAGGATTTTAAAACCTATATAAACCTAATATCCCCAGAAAAGTCTTATAAAAATTTTTTTTGAGATTTTAAAACATAAACATGTTATTTTGATTCCTGGCTGTTATTGTGAGCTGAATTAATTGTGAGGGCTGATCTGGGAGGATGGAAGTGTTTGCCGAGGTGGAGATAAATCATGATGAAATGGAGTAATATGCTATCGTGTATACAGACCAGGAGGCAGTGCAAATTCCGCAGACAACTTGTGATTGACTCGACTCGTTATCAGACCTGCTACTGGAGACACATAGCCGGTTTCCTCTTGTTAGTTATCAGTTTTTAAATATGTATGTTTCTAAATGCATTTCGCTGATGATAATGTCTTAGTGCCTGAATCATTGTTTTCCTGCAGTTTTCCCATCAATCTTTGTTTTGCTTTTAACTGAGTTACGCCTCAGTTATTCATTAATCGTTTCCAGTTGCTTAGTTTTTTTTTTTTTTACCGATTCTTTGACAAAACCATCGCAAGTTTCCATTAAGACAGTGCATGTTGTAGTAGAGAACATTTTCTTTTGAGATAATAGCTAATTATCTCTTTTGTGACTTAACCATGCATTTGATTACTCATTTTGTCTGCCTATGCTCCCCACAATTTAACCTGCTGTTTATCGTCGTGTCACTTTCCATTATGTTATGGTCAGTTAGAACCAAATATTATATTTATTTTTTGGATTTATATACAGCGGTCGTCCGTTTTTATTGACTCACTTCTGTGTCGCACATCCATCGTATTCCTGTAGCCTTTTCAGTGACTTGTATATAAATATACTTTTTCTTTCTCGATTGCTGCTTTTCCTTTTCTGTACTTTTCATCAAGAATTTTCGCTTAATTGATCAATAATCATTTTATCTCGCGCTCACTTTTTAACCTAATTCACATCTAGAATGCGGGTAAATGTTTATTCTCTGTCATATTCACCCTTACATACCACACATTTAGGAAAAGAAAGAGAGGTAACAAATGACTGATAAAAGTATATTCTGAGTTAAGTGCTAGATTTTTTTCCCTTGATGAAGTGGGCTGCTGAACACAGAAAATTGAGAATGTTTGAGAAAATCTCTGGCATCCAGACAGGTTAAAGTCGAAATATTTTTTCCTGTTGAGCTTCACACTTGGCGTTTTTCTCGTGGCTGTTATGAGTTTCTGTTTTATTTTACCGTTTAATTTCGTGTATTTGATTAATATTTGCTTTTTCACCCACCATATTTTATATAATGATATTTGTTGTTGTTGTTGTTGTTGTTGTTGTTATTATTATTATTATTATTATTATTATCATCATCATCATCATTATTGTTATTAACGTTATTGTTTTTGTAATCATATTTGCTCCACTATTAAAACTTTCCATCCGCATTCATTGTGTATTTCTGGGTTGATGTTGGCATCACAGATTTAGAAAAGGGATGAGAAAAGTTGAAGCCTCTAGACTACATCTGGGAATATTAATATATATATATATATATATATATATATATATATATATATATATATATATATATATATATATATATATATATATGTATATATATGTGTGTATAGGAAAAGGATGAAAAGAGATTGAAGCCTCTAGACCACATCTGGGAACAGGGAATATTATATATATATATATATATATATATATATATATATATATATATATATATATATATATATATATATATATATATATATATATATATATATATATATAATTGTAATAATACAATGCCTCTTAACTTCTTTATGTTTTTGATAGTGTTTGTCACTAAAGTTGGGAGATCCAAGCGCAAAGAAATTAAAGAGACTTGATGCCCGGTCGCGGGAAACGAACCCATCACCATAATCACAAGGAGGTCACGTTGCCGACCTGACCAGGTGACGCGGGTTCATTTCCCGCGACCGGGCATCAAAGTCTCTTCACTTCTTTGCGCTTGATCTTACGGCTTTGTAGTGACAACATATCCAAAAAGCGAAGAATCTGAGAAGTTAAGAGGGCACGTGGCCATTATAATTACATATGTATCTGTAAAAGTGACCAGTAGATTGTACACACATATATATATATGATGA
>NC_089765.1:7250875-7318375 GCF_040412425.1 Macrobrachium rosenbergii | reverse complement strand
TGCTTCCTTAAATGATAGCCAGTCATTATGAGTCCTTAAGGATTTAGGTCTGACTACGTTTTTCTTCGGAGAACTGGTCTGTTTAAGGTGTGCTTGATCATAAGTTCGTCTTGAAGGTAAGATTTCTTTTATTATTTTGCTCGTATACAATGGCTCTCTAATGAATCTTGCATAATATGTATTCTTTAGTTAGGTGCATAATATGTATTCTTTAGTTAGGTAAATTTACAAAACATTTTCACCGGACTCTTTGAAAGTTAGGGTGAACAGTAGCATGATCTGTTCGTTGATTTTACATCTCTCAACAATGGAAATTCAAGTCAGCAGACGTTTCATGAAACATCGCTGCACCTTTCTCTTCCTGGAAATACGAATGTGACAAATGATCTCGGTTGTCAGGAAATAGCTTCTCGACGAAAAATAAGTGCGGTTGTTGCAAGCGTCCTTCTGATGCTTTTATGCTTACTCTGTGGAACCTCGCATTGACAGCCTTATTTAGGATATGAATGCCCAGCACTGTGGACCCTTGTAAATGTGAGTGATTATTAAGAAGATTTTGTCCTTCCATGGTTTTATCCATTCTACAGAATCCCTAATTTTGAAAATGTTGTTTTCTCTCACAAATGAAAGCTTTATGTGTTAGGAAGTCTTTTTCTTACTGTTTGCACATACGCGCTCGCGCGCACACATTCACACCCAATGCTCTTTTCGGATATATGCATTATCCCATGTGTGCTGTCCTGTGTAGCTCTAATGAATAACCTACGCTTCTGTTAGGTGATCCTGTACTAATAACTCTGTCATTTCACTTGCTGTATAATAGTGCTGCGTATGTTTGTCATTTGTCAGGAGCAGTAAAGCTGCGTAAATTCCCTGTCTTTAAGTTCACAGCTAACATGCAGAATATCGGAAAATAATTATCTCGGAAGTGTGTAACATTGGTAGAAAATATTTGAAATTTTAAATCTATAACTTTTGGGCGGCAGCATGTCAACCTGCTATTCCAGAATATCTATCTATATATATAATTATATATATATACATTATATATATATATATATATATATATATATATATATATATATATATATATATAATTATATATATTATATATATATATATATATATATCTATATATATATATATATATATGTATCTATCTATCTATCTATATATATATATCTATATATGTATCTATTTATCTATCTATATATATATATATATATATATATATATATATATATATATATATATATATATATATATATAATTATATATATCATATATCATGCAACACGTCAAATTACTGTCCTCATAATTGTCAGGTATTGTTTAAATTAAATTGTGATAAAGAAGAATGTCTAGAAATGGTAATCATACCATTAATCAAGGGGCGAGCAATGAAGGCGAGACCGGTCTACAAAGCAGGATAAATGAGAGTGGGGCAGACCAAGATATGAGTGACTGCATCCCGACTGATTTGGCCTTAGCAAATTGCTTTCTATATGACGCTGACAAGCTTTATGCTTAAGTGACATTCTGTAACAGATGGGCGAAGGGATCGGGTTGTCATTGAGCTATGGGACGTCTCGGCTCCCATGTCGTTTTGATAGTGACTGACAGCTTTCAGTTTTTGCCTCGAGGGACATTTTTCGGCCTGAGTGCTTTTTTTTACTGTTGTCTGTTTTGTTTAAGCGAAGAGTTTTGGAAACGTCTTTATTCTTCTTTTTAAGACTCTCTCTCTCTCTCTCTCTCTCTCTCTCTCTCTCTCTCTCTCTCTCTCTCTCTCTCTCACAGCCTTTACCCCCTACGGAATAAATACCTAGAGGCTTTTTCCACGTAATTTGCCTCTCTCTCTCTCTCTCAGCCTGTACGCCCTACGGAATAAATACCTATAGGCTTTTTCCACGTAATTTGCTCTCTCTCTCTCTCTCTCTCTCTCTCTCTCTGCCCTTACGCCTTACGGAATGAATGCCGAGAGTGTTTTTCCATGTAATTTGGCATCGAATCACCCCACCGCCTTTGTATTTTATCCGAGTCCCTTGACACCGTATCACATTGCACATGAGTAATGTTTCTGAGCCATCTCTTGGTCTGCCAATAAAGAATAGAGGAAAATCCTGCCAGGGCGGCGGCCCCCCGCCCCCCAAACCCCACCTCCTCGACACTTGTGAAAATAATCTACTGTGATTTTACAGATTCATCGAAATAAATTGCCAAAAAAATAAAAGGCAGCGGAGTGAATAGCCTCGTTCTAGCGTACGAATATGACTTAGGAATCCATTAGTAATTCTCTTTCTCACAATATCTCTCACAGTGGTGTTATTATTACCACTCCGACCATAAATCAAATTTTTGTGTTCATTGGGATATTAACTGTAAGGCCGAGTAACGCGTTGCTTTCACCGAGTTTAGTTTTTAAACTTTTTATAGTGAGAATTTTTGAACCATCGTGTTTTATCTGAATTGTGTATTATGATACACTTGAATTTTTGAAACGAAATTTCAGGTTCTGTTTGGATTTGGAAAGAAAAGCTTGAAACACATTTTCATTTGTTTAGGTCCCAAGACAACTCGGAACCCAGCAGAACACACCCCAGCGAATATCGGCTGAGTGGCAGCCATTCGCGTTTTCGCCTTTGATGAAAGTATGTGTGGAGTTATGCTGATAGTTGATGGGTGAGGTATTTTAATGATGACATGTGTTAGCCATTAATATCAGAGCTATGTCCTGATTGTCACAATAAGAATCGGGTTTAGTGTATTGGTTGCGTTCCATCTCTCTTCCATTTGGTGCCGATTGTCTGATGCTTAGTATCTTATGCGCCGTTTGCTTCACAGTTACACTGCGATGAAATGACCTCTCTAGATATTGATGGAATTTCGAAATAAGTCGTTATTTGATGGCGTTGAATACTGTGTGTAGTTAATGTGTGGGTGCGTGTTTGTGGACTGAGACAGTGTTTTGTCTGATGCCTAGGCATTTCCTATTTAATAACTCAGAAATCGCTGATCCGTATATGGAAACACTACGAGGTAAAACGTAACCCAGCAAGAATGCGGAGTATCTCGTAATATCTGTACCTGTATGCTAACGGAGAAACCTGGCTTTTGATTGCGAGGTTTCTCAAATCCATTAGTAGGTTTTCCTCTGTTTGAAATGAGTAACCGAAAAGCGAGATTAATTTCTGTTTCAGACTTTTGAATTATATAGCAAGCCTTGGCAGGAAAAACAGAAGTTGATAAAGAAGTGATAATACAGTAAGAGAAAAAGGACGAATATTGGTGCTGATGTAAGAGTGACTGATGAACTCGGTGTTTTCGGATTAGAGTTACTACATCTTTTATATTTGTGAAGACTGTATTTTCTCTGCGTTTTGTAATATCTATAAGAAATATTGAGTAAAATGTATGTATTCACATGCCATCAAATAAAACCTCCATCTTAGGGATGGTAGATCAGGAAGGACCTCTATCGTTTTTCTTCGCCGATACAGGTGGCTGGCAATCTGTCAATTCAAGAGTAGCAAAGTGAAGCCATTGCTATCTGTTGATAGATACTCATAACTGAGGGTGTAAGATTAAGTTACTATTTACCTTTTCAGTGCATCTCAATGAAATAAGGGTCCCGGAAAGTTAATATTTGCTAAAGAGGTTCATAATTTAACACAGAAACCCATCAACTCATTATAAACATGGTAAATACTTGGACATAAAAATACATTTCGTGAAGAATCATCATATCTGGTTGACATTTAGATTGGTTGGCTGTCTATATGCTTCATAGTCTTTTAAGAGAAAGTAGCTCACAGGGTTTTACTTAATTCTGGGAAAAGATTCCTAATAGATCCAAGAACTGTAATGAGATTTTGGTGTTGATTCAAGTCGGAATCTAATTCTAGGTTTTTTGTGCTTTAATTGCAGTTCTTACTTGGTGCCAAATATGTTTACATAAAATTGCAGTCTCCTGTTTTGTGTGGAGAAGAAAGTGAGGCATGCAGAATATTTTGCTGTGTTTTTAAAAACACCACAGATGAAGAGTGTTTTAGTAATTATGGTAATTGCATTGGCGAGGATTACAGTTGTCCTTTATGATTTTAGCATATCATCAACGGTTCTTGACTTATAGAATATCAGGAGCGGATTTCGCTCTTTGGAATATTTTTTTTTTCCTAGCCAGCCCCACTGTAAAGAAATTAATGATTTTTTTGCCATTTGTCTTTCTTTTTATCTTTTATTTTTCCTTTTATGTTTTGAGAAGTGGAGTAGGGTTCTTTTTTGAGAAGTGGGGTTGGGTTCTTTTTTTGAGAAGTAGGGTTGGGTTCTTTTTTGAGAAGTGGAGTTGGGTCCTTTTTTTTTGAGAAGTGGAGTTGGGTCCTTTTTTTTGAGAAGTGGAGTTGGGTCCTTTTTTTTTTTAAAGTGGAGTTGGGTTCTTTTTGAGAAGTTAGGTGCTTTTTTGAGAAGTGGAGGTTGGGTCCTTTTTTTTTCTCGAGAAGTGGAGTTGGGAAGTGACATGTGGCCCATTGCGGACTCGGAGCTTTTCACTCCCGGCGAAGCAATTTGTGATTCAAATGATTTTCCTGAGCGAAGTAGGAATTCGAGTGTCTCTGCTCATCCGTTAACATTGCCCAGCTGCCTTGCCCTTTTCCTGGAAGCCGCCCCTGATCTCGCTTCTCTTTTTGCTGTGCTGTCCTTATCAGTAATGAGGCATTTCATTGCTACCTTGTATAATATATACTAAGCATATATCTACATACATTCTAATACATATATATTGTATATATATATATATATATATAGATATATATATATATATATATATATATATATATATATATATACATATATACTGTATATATATATATATATATATATATATATATATATATATATATATATATATATATATATATATATATATATATATATATATTATTATTGTGGTGTTAAACTTGTTCTTTTTGATAGTAAGGTAGGTCTTTTTTTAACTAACCATAACTCCTGTAGTATAGAGAGAGAGAGTGGTTTTTGGACTGAGGATTGCCTCATCGAGTCCCTCTCCTTTTTGGTAGTAGACATTTTGACCAAGCAGTGAGCAGTCATCAAATATAATGCTTTTTCATCGTTCTCTCTCTTTTTCACACCCTACCGGCTACCAACGACAGTCGACTAACAGCCAGATACTTGTTGACTGCCGGTCATAGTATATTCTGGTTCGAGAAACTGAACACGTCGTCCAAGCGCAGAGGGGGCTTATGCCATCGAGATTTATCTTGGTGGCCTGGAATGAACGCACCTGCCACTACGTCAGGAGGTCAGAGAGAGAGAGAGAGAGAGAGAGAGAGAGAGAGAGAGAGAGAGACCCCTTCAGGTATAATTTTAATATGCATTCAGAAACTGCATTTATGTGCAGGAGAAGGATGTTTTGAATGTATGGATACAAAATGTTGCAGTCGAGATCGAACAGACTCTTCCATCAGTGCTGCTTATTCCAATCTGGGAAGCTGAGAATTTCGACCGAAAAACTTTTACCCTTTACCGGAGAAATAAAAATCCGGTTCAGTCTATTTATCGCCATAAAACGAGCTACCTTATAACCTCCCCTTTAATCTCTTATTAGGAGAAGAATGTATCTTCTTTTTTTCCTCTTTCACTTTTTCCCTTTTCTTCTTTCTGTACTCGCCGTGGCCTCCTTGAGATAATATATCTGTGTGGGTCCGCAGCTCGTCCCTTCTGTAGTCCTAAGATTCCAGTGATACGTCAAAGAAATATTTATAAATAAGATAAAGAACTCGTTTTTATTTATGGCTTCAGTCGAGATATGTCGGAGAGAAGCTGGTTTTGGGGGAGGAAGGCTCCGTCTTCCACAAATGGTCTAATTACTCTTCCTGCTTGCATACTAATTAGGCTTCACTATTTTCAGATCTACGAGAGCGACAAAACGCTTGAGATTATCATTCCTATCGCCTCGTGGATTGTGTGGATTATTTCAAAAATTGGCAGGAAAGAATTTATAAATATGAACGTGAACGCGGTCATTTGAAATTTTAAAATTACTAATGGATTATTCTCTCTCATGCATGTTACTTAATGAAAGGCAACAAGGAGACGCTGTTGAAATGAGTAACACAGGAACTGACCTTTAAACATTCTCTCCTTTTTTTTTTTTATAAGAAGTTTGTTTTGAGTAGAATTCATACTTATTCCTTTTAGTCTTCAGTTCAAGTTAGGACCCCCGGCCTTAGCTGGTAAGTAACAGTGTGAATTTTTTAGTTTTCTGTAAAAGAAAACTATTGTGCCGGCTTTGTCTGTCCGTCCGCACTTTTTTGTCCGCCCTCAGATCTTAAAAATTACTCAGGCTAGAGAGCTGCAAATTGGCATGTTGATCATCCACCCTCCATTCATCAAACGTACCAAATTAAAAACCCCTGCCTTCGTAGTTGTTATTTACTACGGCAGTTAGCCATAATCGTGCTTCGGCAAACGATGTAGTGATAGCCACCACGACCGTGGTTAAAATTTTAGGGGCCGCGGCTCATAGAGTTATACGAGACCACCGAAAGAAAGATCTATTTTCGGTGGTCTTGATTATACGCTGTACAGGAAACTTGCTCGCGCTGAAGAAACTTCGGCGCAATTTTTTTTTCGTGTGCAGACAGTTTATCGGAGATTTTGAAGTTAGTGCGGATCTTTTAAAAGCAGCTGTGTTCTGAGGAACAAGTTATTCAGGAAAATTGTAAACTGATAAATAACAAAAAATGGCCTTCCTGATGGCCCTAATGAGAGCCGACAGGATGGTCCTCGAAAATAAACGAGGGAAACCGACGCAAGTATCCGAAAGTAACAGTCGAGGAAACGTTGCAGCATAAGAACATAACTGCCGTACCTGTCTTGTCTTGCCACGTAATGATTTCCTTTGATTGCCATGTGCAGGAAGCTACCTTAACACAATGAAGCAGCATATTATAAGCGATGATGCTTTGTGTAAATGTATTTTATATTTTTTCTAGCCTATAAAACTGATGAACGGCAGGAATAGCTATAATGTCAAATCGTAACAAACTTATCATTTGCGAAGTGTTGCAATACAATAGTTAAAAATGCAATACTGTTTTACAAGCTCTCTCTCTCTCTCTCTCTTCTCTCTCTCTCTCTCTCTCTCTCTCTCTCCAATAAGCTGCATTAGGTCGTCATTATGTTGTCATTATATTGTAAGCAAATTGAAAGATAGCATGAACAAATGAGTCGCCAGTCTTTTACCAGATTCAGTCTTCATTAACAATTTTATTTTCAAAGTAATGTGTATTTCGTGCTAGAAAAGTAATTGAGTTTTATCCTCATCATAAGGGTATATTTTCTTTAATAGGAGACATCTTGAAAACACTCACAGGCAGAAGTTTTCTAATAAAAGAGAAATTTAGCTGTCATTATAAACAATTACATTTTTACAAAAAAGCATATTATAGAAACCAGAGAGGCTTTTGAAAAGTCAAGAAGAGTGTATGGAAATTTAAGGAGATTTAGTGAGATTAGTGAAATTAGAGAAAGTTCATTATATAGAAATTAAAAGCCCATTGGGAATGTGAAGGGCGCCTTAGAAAAGTTAAGGGTGTTGAAAAATGGAAAAAGACAGTTTAGAGAGATTAAGAGTGCCATAAAAAATTCAGGTCACTTAAAAATGTATTGTGCACGAGATTCTCTCTCTGTAGTTCGTTAATGACCAAATCTAAATTCAGCGAGTGATGTTAAATATGCTTACACATTTCAAGACGTGACATTACCCGGAGGAGTTGAAATCCATAAGTAATAAGAGAGTTCTTTACAATAGGTGAAAGCTTTCTGTTAAAAAAAGGTGCTTGATTATATCAACTCTCCTTATATGAATCAAATGGTCGCTAACCCTCAGAACTCGAGTATCTATTATCCGTCGAAGAAGAAGATTTCCGAAAGACAACGCTCAAGGGTTGGCTTTGAGAGTAAATAATTACATCTTTTTGTTATTGTCATTCCCAGTTATTACGGAGTAAGGAAGATAATTTTTTTGTGTTAATTTTGACCAGTTTTTGCCTGTAATATTCGAATATTTTAATTCATGGTTGAATAGATGGAATTTTGCTGCGCATTCCTTTTTTTTTTTTTTTTTTTTTTTTTTCAGAGTTCCCGTCGTAGCCATTTCTCATTTGTTCATTCAATCAGTCCTTTATATTTATCTTCATGTTTTACTGAGATGAAAACTTGTTTAATTCTGGTTGTTGTTGTTATTATTATTATTATTATTATTATTATTATTATTATTATTATTATTATTATTATTATTATGAAGAGGAAGATGGCGATGAGTATGATGATGTCGAAGTCACGCCATTTTCGAAAGTATTCCAGGAGGTTATGGAATGGCAGCCTCTGAAGTGTGAAATGGCTTACTAATTGCCAGACGAGTGCATTCCGAGAGGCTGAAATGGATGAAATATAAATTCTTGTTACAATGAGTAATTTGAGAAATTCCTGACCGTCAATACGTGCTTATATGTGCTGAATCCCACTCATTTTTGAGTCGTGGCGTATCAATGTGAAGCAGGAAAAATAGGAAATAAAAATAAAAAAATAAGAAAAGAAGAGAGAGAGAGAGAGAGAGAGAGAGAGAGAGAGAGAGAGAGAGAGAGAGAGAGAGAGCACCTTTTGGAAAAGAATGAGTTGTTTGCAAACTTATAACAGTAGACATGCTCTAATATTGTGCTTGTGACGGAAAACAGAAAACAGGAAGAAATAATAGAATTGAGTGGGAGAGAGAGAGAGAGAGAGAAAGAGCGAGTGAGAATCACTTTTCCAATAGGGATGTCGGGGGTAATCAGTTAAGCTTGGAGTACCAGAAATGCCCTGAAATAAGCGTTTGGCGCCACTTAAGCCACGAGATGACAGAGAACTCGCCACACGACGTTTAATTAGCTTGTTATCAGGTATATCTATAATGAGAGGATCCGCTGCTTTTGAACAGTACCTTCAGCCGCCATAAATAACGAGGGAGAAGTCGCCGAAATCCATCCGAAGAACCGCTAATTCATCACCTCCGGACCCGAGGTTCTCGCCTACTGTCACCACCGTCGCTTGGTTTGAGAAACAGGGCCAACAGAGAGAAAGATCTGAGGAACATTTTCGTTGAGTGGGTCTCACAGTCTTATTTCCATGACGCGTTCCTTTGGTCAGTGTGTGGGGGGGGGAAACCGTTAGTTCTATTTATTCGGGTTTTCTTTTTTCCTTAGTCTGGATTTTGACTTTGACGAGAATTTGTTTATTGATATTTAATTTTTAATACTTCATGCGTGTATACATTTAGAATTGTTTAAACTTGGCCTTGAAAGAAAAAGAAAATTTTACCCAAAGCTGAATAATTGAATTAAGATTTTCTCTCTCTCTCTCTCTCTCTCTCTCTCTCTCTCTCTCGTTGCACTGTCCCCTGCTCCTTGCGGTGAACATAATGCCAATCTAGATAACATTTTTGGAGGTCATCAACAGTGATAATTTTGTAGTAGAAAGTCTAGCATTTGATTGAGGCACAGTAGATGTCGGTGTAACTATTATTATGTTGGAATAATTTTATTAACTATATATAATTTATTACTTTTCATTCGTTCTAGCCCCGCCTATTAAATGAAACCAGTTTTCTACAGTCGTAAAGAATATTTTCAGAATTCCTTCAATGCCGGTTTGTGACCTATTAGGATTAGTAGTATAATGTGGGATTACCAGGCTGTACAGGTCATATATCAGTGTATGAAATGTGAAAAATCCCTTGCGAGGGCTTTTATTGATCACTGGTAGATACTTGACATCATCCCCAGACCAGTGGTATAGGTCTTCGCTTTTCCTTTAAATATATAGAGCTATATGAAACCATCCATGAAAGAACTAGACAAATAGTTGGGTGGTATATGGGAATGTACTTCCCTTTGCTGTTTTTTCTTCTCATAGATCTTAAAATGGTAGTGTTCGGATATAGAAGAGAGGGTGTGGATAAGCGTAACGATAGAAACTCGAAAAACTTGAAATGTGCAGCTGATGCTTTATATTATTCAGCAAATAAAAGTAAATTTGATGAAATCAGAAGTAACCAGGACAAAATATGCACAATGGGAACAAAATAATAGATGGAAAAGGATTGACAATGTTGAGTCTTGTAAGTATTGATAAGTAATGATATCCAATACAAGTTCTCTTGAGTTGGAACTTATTGAGACTATAAAGGCAAATCCAGCTAAGGGCAGGATAAATAAGACTTGGAAATCGAATAAACTGAAACATATGTTTTGGTTGTTGGTTATTGTTATAAGGAAATGAATCATATTGTGACAAAACTATGCTGAAAGTTTTGTTCATTTTGAGGACAAAGGTTGAGAAAGAATATTAGGAGTCAGATGGAAGGATAGTTAGTAATGGTACTTGTATGAGAAATCACGTGAGTTCCATATATAAATTAGAACTAAGCTAAGCACTGAATGGCCTTAGTTGCCCCAGTGATTGGCATGTTTGCCTAAAATCTATGCATCAGTCAGTCAGTCATATAAGAAGACAAGCTGGAGATGGAAGTTTGTGGAAAATACAGAACAGTCAAGACAGGAGTTGCTGAATTTCACAGAGGTCTTTTGTGTTGCGCTGCCTGGGAGACGATGAAAATATGTATATATATATGTGTGTATGTATATATATGT
Source organism: Macrobrachium rosenbergii (assembly GCF_040412425.1). Classification (NCBI taxonomy): domain Eukaryota; kingdom Metazoa; phylum Arthropoda; class Malacostraca; order Decapoda; family Palaemonidae; genus Macrobrachium; species Macrobrachium rosenbergii. Next base: position 7,307,669 of record NC_089765.1, on the reverse strand, counting down.
ATGTATGTATAACTGAATCACGAAGATATGGAGCGTGATGAATGTGTATAAATAAAGGAAAATGCCACTGCGTTGTTTCACTTTTCCTTCGTGGCATTTTCCTTCATATACATTACACACACACACACACAAACACACACACACACACACACATATATTAGCATATATTATATATATATATATATATATATATATATATATATATATATATATATATATATTTAATATATATACTTATATATGTATATATATGCATGAATATTTCATTTTTATTTATTAATAATTGACTCACGCACTCTTGAGACAAACATGACGAGGTGAACTTTTTCTCCCCGTCGGAATACCATCAGTGCAGTTCTAATGAGCCTCAACATTCTCGACTGCCTAACAGGTAATTAACTCAGGTGTCATTTACATCGCGGTCATCAAACCTCATTCCATTTGAGGTTAATTTTTTTCCTATATTTTCTCTTCGCCATTTAAATCTGTGATTCTCTTACTCCGAGAGATCTCATTATGCACGAATATCGGCTATATTTACCGGTAATTAGTGTGGTCGCTGGCCAATAGACTTCCCTTCTTTATGCACGATGATGGTCATTAGCATCAAACCCTTGCTACTGTTCAGAAATATATTTCTCTGATATACGGGTCCTCTCTGTTGGGGGTAGATAAAGTTGCACCACCGGCTGCCCGGTTGCAAGCAATCCCTTCAAGTATTCTTAATGAAGACCGCTTGCTAATGGATGGCAGGCTTTTGCCGGTGCCACTGGCGATACGTAAAGAAACTGTTGCATGTTGCGGGATGGTAATTAGGTAGTTATTATTCAGATTAGCTACAATTTTCTGATAGTTTGTCATGAAGACTCATTCCGGGTCCGGTGATGAAAAGTAATTAACCGATCAGAGAGAGAGACTGTGTGGGTGTAGTCCTTCTTTGCCCAGATTACATTCTTAATACTATTTTCATGAGCTTTTCTTTAATGAGAAAGCACTGAGAGAGCTCATATATCTACCAAACACAAAAGAATTTTATCAGCTTAGCACATGATGTTATCATGGTCAGATCGAGAATTTCATGGCACACTTATTGTTGACTGTTTACAACAAAAGCTTTGGTGTTAATATTATGGAAAACTAACACATGTGGACTCTCCAGATCCAGACAGAGTATCAGGTATCCTTTGTACTGAGAGGCATTGGTGAAATAACAGCCCTCTTCCATCTCTGGTGGTAGCAGAGTATTAGGCTTCCGCACTTCAGTTCTTAGTTTATCTTAGGATAATTGATTTAAGAAAAATCTTTGGATAAATAATTAGAAAGAAGCGTCACTGTTCTTATGTTTTGCTGAACAATGACTGAAGATATCGCTCACCATTCTGAAAGCTGCTTTCGACGGCCTTGGTCAGTTGTTGATTGTTTGTCCGCGTTAAGTGCAAGAGTACGGTTAAAAAGACTCAGAGCTGGTTTTCTTAAAGATGCTATAAATGAAAGGAATTATGCAGAGGAAAAAGTGTTCAATAGCGTATTTTTGTTTCCTTTATATACATTATATAGCATATTTTGGCTTGATTTTTACCATTTATCTCGCAGAGCCAGTGTTTTCGTGATTGATGACATTCTTTAAAATGATGGCTACTAGACTGACGTTTGTTCAGTGTCAAATGCTTTATGCGTAGAAATAGTTTGAAAAAATATGACCGCAGAAAGGAAAAAAATCAACAAGTGGTGTATAAGTATATCCTCCTTTTACGCTTGAGCATATGACCAGAACGTATGATGTATAAGTGCAGATATACAGGGAAAATGGAACACTGGGTGTAAATCCTAACTTGCTTAGCCTTTAGTTGTCCAAGGCATCTATTTTCCCTGGGATACCATCTGCGTGTAAATATGTTTGAATATTCATGTAAAGGCAAATATCATTAAGCTTAAAAAGTATTCACATACAAATTTAATTTAGATTTTGTTATATATTTTTAATTAAGTATTAAACAGCCAAGACTCATGCTATATTGTATTATATATATATATATATATATATATATATATATATATATTTTATATATATATATATATATATATATATATATATATATATGTATGTATGTATGTATGTATGTATGTATAAACAAGCACATATATGTATAAATCTCTGTTTTATATATATATACCCCCTGTTTTATATATATATATATATATATATATATATATATATATATATATATATATATACACACACACACGTGTGTGTGTGTGTGTGTAAAAAAATATTATACACAAGCGTGCGCAAGACTTGTACTACCTGCCCTTTTATTATGTATATATTATGGATATAGTTTAGCTCACGAAAAAATTGTTATAGGTGTCATTCGTAGTTGTGGTATTAGTAGTTAGGTTATGGAATTTATACTTAATAACATAGCAGCATAATATCAGCTGCAGCAGTGATCATTGTGGGAGGTAATTGAATTCGTAAAAACCAAGAAAATCGAATCTGAGGAAACGTAATGCAGATGCCATTCTGCCATTCAGCCTGGCGTTTTTGATTCTCCTTTGCCCCCGGTTATGCTCCTTTGGTCACGACAAAGAAGTAATATTCCCGGGAACCGTCGTTCTGTTGCTAACAATCGTCGTTCTGGGAATTCCAGCGAAGAAAAAGCCAACAAGAATATTTCGTCCGCTTTTTCACATCTTTATTTGAAAAGGTGAAATTTGCTCTCTTCCTATATTGCTTCTTACCAGCTGTAAAAAGAAGTTTGGAGTCATTGCCAACCTCTTTTATTTCAAATGAACCGTGATGCCTTAAGAAAGCAAGACGATTAAAAAAAAAAAAGTCAGAATACAATCTGGTAGGATGACTGGATGCTGTTTATTTCTTTTATTTATTTTTTTTAACCACTCATACACAGTCATGGTCCCCTATTGTGTACTTTCAAATGAGTAATCCTGAGGTTTTCCCCTCTTTGTTTCAGTGTTTGAATGATTCGGGATCAGGTTGCCAAAAATGAAGGATGGAGTAATGAGAAATAAAAGTTGAACGGCATATCATAAAAAGTGCTCTGTCTGCCTTATGCTCTCTTCTCATTCTTTGCACAGTTGGCCAGGTATTGCTTCTCCCACATTTATATATTCCTTCTGTTTTTTTCAATTGTGCATCGCCTTTTATTCTACAGGTATCTCGTCTCTTTCAATTTTACCAATAGCGGTTATTCGTGATGACGTGTGCACTCGTAACAAAAGCTGTGACACATCAATTTGTAGTTCATTATCTGATTCCGATTCAGATTCGTGAAGCGTAGCGGAGCCCAAGTAGTTATTTGTTCCCTTTCATTAGTGTCGATGAGGAGCTAACGGTTTTGCTGCTGCGGTTCGTGAGCCTGAACCTTTGAATCTGTAAATGAGCTAAAAGAAGCTTGCCAAAGATTTACTCATTAATTTTCTCTATATATATATATATATATATATATATATATATATATATATATATATATATATATATATATATATATATATATATATATGTATAATCTTATTCTGGTATCAATAATGGTTTCAATTTTACATTGCTTGTCAGAAATCTCCGTAGGAACAGCTAGAAGATGATTTTATTAAAAATCATGATTTAGTTTCAATAGATTATTTTAAAGCAAATTAGGTCTTGCTCATTTTGTTCTTGTTCGAATTGAATTCTTTTAAATTCATTTATTCAGCCTGAGTAGAGTTCTTACAAAGGTCTTCGCCCTGCTGAAATCAGAGAGTAACACCATCATAAAAATAGTAGATGTGAATTAGCCACGTTGATAATTTAGGTGAGAAAGTTGGATTTGTTAAGAATGTAATATATAGTTTTTTGTGATTTTGATATTTATACACACATGTATATGTATATATATATATATATATATATATATATATATATATATATATATATATATATATATATATATATATATATGTAAATTATGGATGTAAGGTGTGAAAGTATCTGTTAGTAATTTTTTAGCAAAATTGGTCATGTCTCGCGTCGATGACCACAGTTGTTGCGAAACCCGTTTTCATAAACAAATCAAACATGCAAACAAACGAAGGTGTTAGTATTGTAACAATTACCGGCTGAAGGTCTCTAAGCCCAGGTTCTTTTTATTGTCGTTTTGTAAGAATGATCGTTTTTTGTGCTGGTTGATATTTAAGGATACTTTCTTGAGGGGTGGCTTTTTCTGTTTTGTTTTTGAAGACTGATTTCATATTCATGTAAATTAATATTTTTTGGCATTATTTTTGACCTTTGATAACAGGGAAATGTTTCTTTAAACATTTAGGGTTTGGTAGCATTTTCGTCTTTGTTGAGTGATATCATTTCTCTGAATGTTGCCAAAATTAATTATTCCTTCACAGTGTAGTCTCTTTTAAACATAAAATTTTCAAGTTATTTCTGTTTATATATAAATATATATATAGATATATATATATATATATATATATATATATATATATATATTATATATATATATATATATATATATATATATATATATATATATTTATATATATATATATATATATATATATATATATATATATATATATATTGTATATTGTTTTGTCGATCGTGGAAGCATCATTGTTCGGGGTCGAGGAGGGTAAAATTATTGAGACGAAAGTCTTATAGTGAAAAAGAGAGAGAGGAGAGAGAGAGAGAGCGAGTAAAATGTATCCTCAAATTTTAACTTTTCGTTGGTAACCTGAAATGCCCGTGTTTGGCTAATTTGCCTGGTTTTATGAGACTTAGCAAGTTTGATATTTTCCCTTAAAATAACGAAGTAGTGGTACTTATGGCAGTTTTAGCCATGGCAGGAAAGAATACGCGATCAGAAAACGGGATTTCTATCGGGACTTGGCATGTTTATACCGTAGACTATTGTGAACTCTTTTATGCAACCCGCTGTCCCGATGTATTTATGATCAATACTAAATCGGAAAATGTCAGGAGTAACCATAGTTATATCACATCTCTGTAAACATTGGGAGTTAGAAACTTACACGGATTACAGTAAATCATTTGAAGGTAGAAATCAGCATATCATTGAAACTGTTTTAATTGAATACAGAAAGTTTATGTACTAACAATATTGAAAAACTAATCTACCGTCAATCCTGGAAAACCCGTTAGGCTGTGCTCATGTTTCTTTTTTTATAATTTTTATAATAGTCGTCATATAGGACAGTCATTGCCTTTGTGGTTGTACGTACTAGATAAAAAATATTTTAAATACGTTTCACGGGTAAACTTAGAAATAGCAATGTTTCTTGAATCTGTCGGTTTTTGTATAAAAAAAAAATTTAAAATTATTATTATTTTCTGTTACTTTATCGTAACAGTATTAGTTTTTATTTCCCATCCTTTTCGGTTGCGGTATTTATTCATCTGCAATTGTACAATAATTTGATGCTCATCATGAATTTAAAAAAAAATTATAAACTGTAATAGGCCTATTGCATATTAACACACCTGGTATTTCAATATCTACTGACTATAAAAATATATAAATTACTGTTTTCTTGTGTAAGTATCATTTCATCATCAGTTATTTAATGTTTCACATATACAGCGACAGCGATTTGTTGTTCTACTTTTGCATTTATTATTATTATTATTATTATTTATTATTATTATTATTATTATTATTATTATTATTATTATTATTATTATAGCTGGTAATTGTTGATATGTACATTTTGATTTTGTGAAAGTGGTATATGGACTTTTAAGAGTAATGTTTTTGGAGGTCATTTTAGTAAACAAGTAAAAATGCGCTGAAAATTTTTTAGGCGCAGTCAAGTTTTCTGTACAACACATAATGCCACATGAAACTCTCAGCCACGGCCTATGAAAATCTTAGCCGCGGACGGTGAAACTTTCAGCCACGGCCAGGTGGTGGCCTGTGTTGTTGGCACCTATAGCGATGCCAGACGCACGATCATGACTAACTTGAACCTTAAATAAAATAAAAACTACTGAGGATAGGGGGCTGCATTTTTTGGCATGTTTAATGATTGGAGGGTGGATTGTGCACTGTACATGTTGGAAATATGATTCAAAAAGGCTTTTGAAATAAACAGGGAAATTGCCCCACTTCAGTAAAATAGGGTTTCATATTGATACCATACTTCATCTCCAGATTTTGATGAACTCCTTGATGACAAATTGGATTAAGCTCAGAAAATTTATATGTATATATATATATATATATATATATATATATATATATATATATATATATATATATATATATATATATATATATAATATAAATTATATATGTGTATATATATATATATATATATATATATAAATGTTTTATTAATATATATATATATATGTGTATATATATATATATATATATATATATATATATATATATATATATAATTATATATGTGTGTGTGACATGTTTTATTATATAGATATGTATATGGGATATATATATTTTTTATCACATCATATATATTATATATTCAATCAGTAAGCTACAAACGTCCCTTAATATCCATCTGCTCTACTCGGAAATAATATATTTCATATATGTTACCGAATGGGAATTTTAGTCTATAAGTTCGTCGTCCGTGGGCTCAAACCAGCGAAGACAAGAACTCAGGACTACAGTGGACGCATTTTTTAACCCACGCGGCCAGCAAGAGAGGTATATATATATATATATATATATATATATATATATATATATATATATATATATATTATATATATATATATATATATATATATCCTCCCATCTATTAACGTTTATCTAAGTAGGTTTGGTCTTCCAACTTGCAGTAGTCGCCAGTAGCCATCAAAAGAGGATTTTTAAATTCCATATACTGTTGCACAGTATGTCCCAACACAATTCTTTAGATCTGCACAATTCCTGCTTTTTCTAGACCAGCTTGTTCATCTCTAATTTTTTTTTTTTTTTATCAATTTCTTGCTGCATCCCATCGTGACGAATTGCACCGAACGTATTCATTACAACAGACGCAAGTGCAGTGCGTCTATAGTTACGACAGTTTTTATTCTGTACTGGTTGCGGGAATTTGGTTTTATTACTGACTGTCTTCATAAGGTTAACTTGGGGTCCGGCAGAAGATTTGGCAGGATTTGTAAATTCCTTTGTCAATCACGCTGCCGGGGTGTATAAAAGGTGACAGTTATATGAGAATCAGCTTAAATTCTTGGCTTAGGTATTCAGGAAAGTAAATCCTAAGAGCTCGTAAAAATAAATTGCGAGGTAAAACTATTTTACCTACCGGACCTCCTCTCTCCATTTTTAGGCGTATCCCTCTCATGTAAGACATTCAGAAGACTTTTGCCATAAATCCAAAGAAGCAGAACGTTAAATCTGTTAAGTCTGGATGCCGATTCCTGTTCACCAAGATACTTTGGATCGTTTCCCCACTGGCTGTGGATTGAATAATAGAATTGGTAGAGCTGTGTGTCTAACATCGCATTTTCAAAAGGAGAAACGCTCTACTAACAGAACCTTTCATTGTATTCCATACGTATTGAACGGGTGACAATAAATCCCAGAAAATGCTGCAAATTGATTTAGAGCGAGATACTAAGAGGATATTAAGAATATATTTGAACTTATCACAGTCCCATTTGGGGTCATTGTAATTAATTTTGCTCTAAATTAGCTTAGATTCAAGAGTCAAATTTGTAATGAAATAAAGAATAGGCAAAATAATCCCTACTTAGACGTCTTAATCATTAGAAATGAAACTACATAGAAAGTTACCATACATTTAGGAAACATTTATGCGTTATCCTACTCACACTTTTTTAATTAGCATATCTTAGTTAAAATAGGTTCAGTCTGAAATTTGTTCTTACGAGCAGTTAGGATTCGCTCTCCAGATTATTTAGACAAAGAATTTAGTGTGATTCGTAAAAAACTGTTGTCTTGAAAATACCTCGACCACGTGGTTTAAAAAGCATGCTACAAATCCACCCCAATCTTCTGGAGCACCGCACGGGTTGATCTTGTAGAGACAGGTAAGTCATGTAATTAAAATCGCGTGCCAAGAGAGCGTTAAATATTTAAGCCAAACCCTTTAGATTTCTGCAATCCCAGTTCTGTCTGGAAGCTGTCCCAAAGACATCGATGTTGAAGAAATGACTTATCCCAATTGTGACAAACCTTTTAATCAGCATTAACGTTTAGTAACATACGGGCACCAAGATTATGCTCTTCTGTATTTTTCATTACCTTCTGTTACTTCTTTCTAACTAGCCCAAATTCTTGGGAAGCTTGAATTCCCAAGCCAATGGCCTCTTTATATTGTTCCATATGAATAGGTTCGTCATCTGAATAATAATAATAATAATAATAATAATAATAACATAATAATAATAATAATAATAATAATAATATAATATAATGCAAATCTTCTTCACAATGAATATGTTTATAAAATCCAAAAATATTTAGCAGTAATTATTATTATTATTATTATCAGCCCCTTCTTCAGCCAGAAAAAAACAAGGGAGCTATTCGAAAGCTTGAATTCATTTTATTTGTTATTTATTACACACATTACACATTATTATTATTATTATTATTATATTATTATTATTATTATTATTATTATTATTATTATTATTAATATTATTATTAATTGTTCAACAAACACTTGGATTATCGTGCCAACTGGGATCTGTCACGTATTGTGGTAAGAGAACTGTTGGCTCAAAGGCCAAACATAGAATTCACCTTAATTAATAAACAAATACAATGAATATGTCCTAAGGGTCTGGAATTCCGATGCCATCAACAGTGTATTCGTACAAGTAGGAAAGGAGATTAAGAGAGACTCCTGAGTCAGCAGTCACCTAATAAAGACCCTTTGGCCTGTCTTCAGGGTGAATCTTCAACTTTACTGACCTGGAGTATGTATGTTGTATGTATGTATGTATGTATATGTATATCGTATTTCATACATAAAATCCTCAAGACATAATGGCACAGATCTGTAATCAGTTAAGCAGAAAGTAATTAAGAAACAGGGGATATTATCAGTTTCCCTACTACTCAAGATTGCAATAGAGAAAGCAATGTATGGCAACACGGGCCATTAAGAAATACACTTTTTGCTTACTACTGGCGAAATAGTGTGAATTGTGAACGTAGAGGAAATGCAGATGGTCAAGTTCAGTGGGTGAAAAGGAAAATTGAAATAATTGTTGAAGAGAAAGGCCATTACTAAAACAGAGTGACTGATTAAATAGTGTAAACAGGTGTAGCCCGTAGACGGAACTTGAATGGGATCCAGTATCCTGAACTATTGAACCCCAAGGTCTTGCTTGAGTGTAGAATATTTATGAAAGTTTGTTGGTTTGTACTTTTAAAAAGTATCGGTTGTGTAGACGAAATTGTAAACGACTGTAAGCACGTGTAAGGACTGTGTTTTCATATTGTGGGATTATATGTTTATGAACATATATATATATATATATATATATATATATATATATATATATATATATATATATATATATATATATATATATATATATATATATATATATATATATATATATAAAATCGTTCTTAACCCTCTGCTTTATGGTGCCCTCATATATCGATTTTACGCTCAACGTTGTTTACAGCTTAATGCTCTAAGTATCAGAATTGATTTTTATCAGAATAATCTGGCGTCGTCACCTACTTTTAACACCGAAGCAGCATTTAGGGGGGAAATGGAGGCTAATTTTTGCAAACAACCCTTTATTTTCGGCCATAATATTTGTCATAAAAATCAATAAGTTAACTCTATGATCTCGCCGTTAGTGCAACACCTTATTTTCGACAAAAACATTCACCTATCAAGTTTCAATGTGGGTCAGATCAGAATCGCTTTGGTGTCGACAAAAGGTTATGATTTAGGCAAGGTAATGTTAAAAAAGCTGATTAATGTTGGATTTTATGAGAACATGCATAAAGCATCTTTGACTTATCGTTGCCTGAATATTCGCAGAAGCGTTTGTTTTTGCCATGTGCGTTTGGCAGCTCTTTTCAGTGATCATTCGATTTGCTCGTAGGTATTGTTAAAAATTTATATGCATTATCAAGTAAGTAGAATAAAGTATAATCACACACACATATGCATATATATGTGTGCGTGTATTTGAAATTGTATTTATGTATGTATGTATGTAATTTTTTCACTTACACACGTGTGGTTTCTTATATTCACAAATGTAAGTAAAAAATAGTTTAATATCGAATTCATTAAACCTTGGGAATAACTTACACCGAAGGGGAAATGTAATTAGTAAGTGCTTATGCGAATCCTGTCACTTATCATTTAAAATTTCCTCCGGGTGCAAATTATTCCCAAGTAGCGAATTCAGTATTAAACTAATGGGTATTAACATTTAACTGTATATTATATATACATATATATATATATATATATATATATATTATATAGTATATATATATATATATATATATATATATATATATATATGTGTGTGTGTGTGTGTGTGTGTGTGTGTGTGTGTGTGTGTGTGTGTGTGTGTCATCTGAAACAGATCGTAATTTTTCACATACATTTTTCTTAGATTTCTAAATCAAAGCTTTTTTTTTATTTCATCGTAATCGTACCTCTAATTATCCCTGGAGTTGTCCCAGTTTGCCGTAGAAAAAGAGAGGTTGATATGTGGGAGGGAACCCCCTGCTCCTCACCCACCGCCTGCTAAATTTCAGTTTTTTATATCTAAGAAAAAGGAAGTAATATAGAAAAATGACGTGTGTGCCTTTAATCTGAAGCTTAAAAAGTATTTTATAGTATCAGAAATTTAGTGGTAACATTGCATTTTCATATCTGGAATGTATAGCATTTGTGAGTTATGTCATACTTTTCGTGTTTGTTGATTTTATGACGATGATCAATATGTGCAGTGTCAGTTTTATTGTTTTTAGTTGAAAATCAGAGGTAAAGGTTAATTTACTGAGTTATGGAAAGGATATAAAGTGAATGCCATCGACAAAAAAAAAAAAAAAAAAAATCAGAGGTAACTGCTAACTCCTAGACAAGATGAGTTTAGAAAAACCCGTAACAAATGAAAATTACACCTCGTTAGAACAAATAGTAAAGATTTGTGTCATAAATCAGTGACTTTATTTTGAGTTTAGGTTTGCGGGAGATTTTTCGTTTTTTAGTTTTCTGAAAAGAAAACTGTTGTGCCGGCTTTGTCTGTCCGTCCGCACTTTTTTCTGTCCGCCCTCAGATCTTAAAAACTACGGACGCTAGAGGTATGTTGATCATCCACCCTCCAGTCATCAAACATACCAAATTGCAGCCCTCTAGCCTCAGTAGTTTTTTTTATTTAATTAAGGTTAGAGTTAGCCATAATCGTGCTTCTGGCAACGCAACAACAAAGGCCACCACGGGCGGCTGAGATTTTAATGGGCCGCGGCTTATACAGCATATACGAGTATACCGAAACCACGTAAAGATAGCTCTATTTTCGGTAGCCATGATTGTGCGCTGTACAGAAAACTCGATTGCCCCGAAAAAAACTTTGGCGCATTTTTTACTTATTTCTTTTGTCTCATAAGGAAGAGAACTATAAGATTGATAATATTACGATAAAAACCACGTCAGAAGTCGTGTAGAATCTCTCCCCTGACTATCATTCATGACGTCACAGCCCTATATAGAAATGATCGTATAAGATGAAGCGGATACTGTTGTCCAGATGACCTCTGACCTTCTGGAAGGAAGGACGGGAGAGGTAAACGAATGGAAATGGTCTCTCGGTATGACTTCCAATAATTCAACAAGATATGATGGTCCCGAGTTGCCTCTCAATTATCACCCAGAGAAAGTAGCAAGTGAGGGGACTGTGGTATGGGGGAAGGTCGCACTGGTGGGCATCCTCTTAATGAAGTTGTATCACGGGGTTATGACAGCCTGAGACCCCGACCTCATTAACACGAGAATGTTATGACCCGTGTTATGCAGAGCGAATTCGCCGAATCCAGGTCGAAGGCCAGGCATCTGAGCCCTTAAACTAGGCTGTGGCTCTGGAAACGATATATAGGGTATATCGTTGCGTGCTAAAAAGCATAGCTGTCACATCCAGAAAATCTCATGGCAGAGGCGGTCCACGCAACGCTTGTTACGGCGAGTTCGGTTGGTTTCAATTCAACGTAAGGAATCTTAACTCATAATTTCATTGAAATTCAATATGGTCCCAAGGAATGCGCGCAACTCTTTGTTCAAACTTCCGGAAATGGGGAATTGAGAGCTGGTCCTGTGTTAGTCAGTTAAGCCATGTGATTCAGCTTTAATGGTCGTTTTGTATTTCATTATTTTTCGCGAGATGTCCTGCTACAAAAGCTTTTACGAACACCAGAAATGTGCTATTTGTTGAGGTAATGATTCGCAGAAGAAGCGTCTTAAGAAACGGAATATTGAACATATGATATAAAGACGGATTACGTAGAAATTATGTTTACTCCTTTTCCTGTTAAAAACAAGTCTTTTGAAAATCGTCAGTGAACGAAATTAAAGAGAAGAGACGAAAAAAAGTTTTTGTGTGTAGCATTCAGAATGGTTTTCATATGTAGTTTGTTTTTATTCAGACCAAACTTCTGTTGCTTTAATGAATTATTAATGTCGTGCAGCAGGTTTTGATTGGTTTGTAAAACTTTCTAAATGCAGTTACATTTTCCTGCATATTCAGACAAATAAGCTGTATATAAATTTGTTGTGAAGGTTTCAATACATTTAAATTTCATTCATGCATGAAGTCGGAAGTTCACTTTTCCTATGAAAATCTGAACTTGACTTTAATAGAAAGTTGTTAAAACAACGTACACATTCCATTGCTAGGAAAAATTACCTAAACAAAGGGAAAAGATAATAATGATAATAATTAGAGAATTTTAATAATCCTCCACATATATTTTGAGGATATTTAGTCTTAGATAATATCCTTGTAGATTTAGTAATTACGCTATTAGTCGGATGGAAATTTTCTGACACTGATATATTACAGGTCAGCTTTTTTCGTGTGTGTGTGTGTTTTGGGGGTCATGAGTGCAAGGCCCAGCACTGTTTCATTGGGAAATACATACGGAAGGTTTTTATTTGGAGTTTCACGCGATTCTTTATGATAATTCAAGATTGTTATACATCATGTGAATGGCTAGAGATGGTTGGGGATAAAGAGGGCATCTCTTCTCAGCGTCTGTTTTTTTTAGGCGAGCGAGAGTTTTGTGTTAAAATTAAGTCACCCATTTATCAATGTACAGCGCGTTTTTTGACTGTTAACCTTATGGTATGTTTTCTCCCAAATTACTTGTTTTACAGAAACAATCTCCTTCTGCGAGCCAGAATAAAACCAGTTGCCTAGCTGAGGGAACCAACTGCCGTTAAGAAGGCACAGAAAAAATTAATTAGAGCAGAGGAGCACGGAATGCTTGGAGGCCCATTTGCAATTTTGTGACAACTTAATGTCTGGAAAAAAAAAGTGGACGTTCAGTACGTGCAGCGACGACTCTGTCTCCGGAATACCATGTTTCTTAACGATAATGACCTCGAACGCTGACGGTCGGTAGTTCAAGTCATGTTGCTGAGGCTCAAAACGAGTTAGAAAATGATGACTGTATAAAAAGCGTGAGCAGGAACGTGTGGTCGACCACACTTTACACCACCCACAGGGATCCTCCACGCCGAAGCTGCTTTTTCGACGACGATAACATTTTCCGTAACAAATTAATAATATAAATGACCCAGCATACCTGCTGAAGCAAGATTGTTAATTACTTTGATGATTTTTGGTTGGTTAACTTTTATGTGAATGATAGTTTGCATGTAAGTAGTTTGCCCCATTATTTTTTTTTTATATGAAACAAATAAAAGATCACACGTATGCTAGGCTCCTGGCAAATAGAATGAATATTTGTAATGGGAGAAAACATTGAAAAAAGGCAAATTAAGGGGTAGAAATTCAGATTATATATATATGAAAAAGGAAAATTAAGGAGTAGAAACTCAGATTATACATATATATATATATATATATATATATATATATATATATATATATATATATATATATATATATATATATATATATATATATATATATATATATATGTATGTATGTGTGTGTGTGTGTGTGTGTGTGTGTGTGTGTGTGTGTGTGTGTAACACAGGAAGCAGGTAGTTGCTAAGAACTCGATCAAACATCAGAAGTGGGAGAAGGACATACATGCCACAATCAGGTGTCTTTATTACAATCGCCGACTTTTCTGGACCACGATCGTCCCATTTTCAAGGCTAAAAAGACCAAACAGATTTACAAAGATTAAGAGGACTCAGGCAGAAATGAAATTCATAAATTTCCAGATTGTAATAAAAAGATTAAAATTAACAAATAAACACTGAAATACAGAAGAGAAGGCACGCCTACATATCAAAGCAGAAAGAAAATCGAGTGCAGGAACACTCAAGACAGGTATAGAGGCGTGGCAGAGGACCGAGGGTTTAACTGGGGAACAACAATCTGTTTAATAAATAATGATTCAAGAATTGTCAAAAGTTGGTCGTTGGAGGCTCTACCCAATCTCTCAAAATCATCATGTTTTATTTCATGTTTACATTTATATACATGGTCTCATATTTTAGAGAATTCAAGGTACGATAGTTTAACCCCGGTTCTGTAATTAAAACCACGATGAGAATCTATTTTCACCGCATGCAAGCGATATGGCCCCAAATTACATGTGGGGCAAGTAAATTTGTATGTCACACTGGAGATCATTAGAGGGCTTAGCTTTTCTTTATATTATGATAAAGAGCCACTTGTTGAAGGGCTTCTTGGTTTTAGTTTTAAATTAATAGCCGGAATATGGCGTTTGATGATGTGTTTAATTCTTCATAAAAAGACTTTATGTATAAGTGGAAGACTGGGCCTCCCCAAAAAAAAAAAAAAAGTTTTGGAACAAGAGGTACACCGAATTTTGGAATGAAAACGGTTTAAAATTTTGTTGACGTGCCTAAAAAACCGCTTGGATGGGAAGCAGTTGTCAACAAAATACTTTTGAAGACATTATTTCCTCATGGAAAAGAGATCCAGCTCGAAGTCAAATTAAAGGCCCTATGTAATAGGGTCGATAATGAATTTAACTAAAAAAAAATAATAATAAAAAAATGGCTGAAAAAAAAATTTAAAAAGGCTGGAAAAGTTAGATCCCACCCGTAAATGTGTTTTTCCGAAAAATCAACGTACTTAAACGATCATTATTCCTAAAAAATAAAACGTATAAAAACGGTAGCTTGTTATTGTTTTCGCATTCAGTTGGAAATTGTACATTTTGATATATACCATTATCATATTCTAAAAAGTTATCTGCGTCGCCCCGGCAACTGAAAAGCAAAAAGACATCATCAACATACCTTCGGTAAAACAGGGGATGGTATGCCACTGGACTTTTTGTCTGGCATGTTTATAAGGTTTATCACTAAAATCGAAGGCAGTGTCCAGCACGGCAAATTGTAACAACTTAAAATCCGCGTTGTTAATGTCATTAAAAACGGTGGCATGGGTGATAAAAATCTTATCTAACAATCTGGTTGGTCTCTCCCACAGGCACGCTAGTAAACAGTGATTCCACATCCAAGGTAATCGTAAACAAATCGGAATCCTGATAAAATAAGTAAAAAATTCGCCGAAGTTTCTTCGGCGCCATCGAGTTTTCTGTACAGCGTATAATCAAGGCCACCGAAAATAGATCTATCTTTCGGTAGTCTCGGTATAATGCTGTATAAGCAGCGGCCCATGAAACTTTAACCACGGCCTGGTGGTGACCTGTCCTATGTCGTTGCCAGACTCACGATTATGACTAAATTTAACCTTAAATAAAATAAAAACTACTGAGGCTAGAGGGCTGCAATTTGGTATGTTTGATGATTGGAGGGTGGATGATCAGCATGCCAATTTTAAGCCCTCTAACCTCGGTAGTTTTTATGATCTGAGGGCGAACAGAAAAACTGCGACGAAAATCTAAAATTGCTAATTTAAATTTGGTGGAATTATTTAGGCTGTGTAAGATAGGTCTGGTAAGAGCACCTGCCTTACGTATTTTAGGAACCCCGTCCAAGATACCAGGAGAGATATTTTGTGCGGGGTATCTTACAACAACCTGAATCACTAACTGGCTAAGTTCTTGGTAACTCTACTTGCTCCTATAACGTCAAATAACCACAACATACATATATATACTGTATATATACATACATATATATATATATATATATATATATATATATATGTATGTGTATGTGTGTATATATATATATATATATATGTGTGTATGTGTATGTGTGTATACAGTATATATATATATATATATATATCTTGTGTGACAGTATATTATATACTGTATATGTTTGTGACACATTATATATACATGTGTGTGTATGTACATACACTGTATTTAGAAGCTCTGACGGTAAAATTTGCTCCGATATTTGAGGACCCCTCGGGTTGGGTTGTCCTTCTTATTTGAGAAATAAGCTGAAGATATAGTTAATAACTAAAGTAATGTAATACTCAACGAACTTTACCGTTCCTGTAACGCTAGTGAAGTGTACTCTTTTACTCCCCTGTTTGTCATGGATGTGAAGATAGGTAACTCTTATCTCACTTGGTGAAATACAGTTGCCTGCTAAATTAGTTCTTTTCCTTGAATCAGGTGTCGTTTCAGAATTTTCTCAGGAAAAATAGAAGCATCGTGGGAACTGTATTATCATGTAATTCTACCCAGCAAAGTTTCGCAAATTTTTGAATTTCATTGCGTAAGGTTCGATGGTGATTTTAGATTCCAATTCCGTATGGTACACTCAGATGTTTACTTTTGATTGTTCTTACTTTGTAGTTTTATTTATAGTTATGTGTTCGGGTCTAACTTATCATTGGGATTATGAAAAAAACAGCTTAATTTCAGTATATGTCAGTTGTTAAAGCGATATCAATTCCGATACTCAATCCCCTTGCCTGTGGGAAGTCTATTAATATATTTGTTGTAAGTGCTGTCATGGTGAGTGGGCGTCACGTACCCTTTAGCAGAAATACCGCCTACTTGTAATGCCGAATCGTAAATTCCGGTGTAATTACTTGAGGTTTTAACTAGCATCACTAATGGCGCCTTAATCTACATTCTTGATATCTAAGAGATCAAATTTATCGCCTATTAATGTTCGCTCTCTGACAGGCCCATTCCGCACAACATAATCTCAAAGGCATGGTTGCTATCATCATGTATGCCGATAATATAAATAACTCTCTCTCTCTCTCTCTCTCTCTCTCTCTCTCTCTCTCTCTCTCTCTCTCTCTCTCTCTCTCTCTCTCTCTCTCTCTCTCATCGATAAAAAAAAAGGTTCTTGGATTCTAAAGATTTGCTTTAGTATTTTTTTTTTCACTTTTACTTTCCCCTTTAGTGTGAGTTATTAGTAAAAAAAAATAAAGCTGGTGGTTGTTAGGTAAATGCCTTTACTTCGTTTATATTATCTTTAAGGCGTTTGACAGCCTTCATCAGTGATTCCAAATGTTATGAGTGTGAATGGTGAGTATTTCTCATAGGACATCAGTTTGATATAGTATTCTTACCATAAATCGTTATATACCTGGCTTTTAACTGGCATCCAGCTAAAATTAGTGCTTGGATGAAATTGTTCGCTAATAAAACTAAGAGAATGATCGTCCCTCCGACCAGGTCTTTTCGTGGAATATGTAGGTTTAACGGCTTCCACTCATTTAGGATCATACTTGTTGATTTTGATTGCAAATTTTATTTTCAAAAACATAACCGCTCTTTATCTTCTGTGGTACGAAAAAAAAATACAGTACTGAGGACTTTCAAGATTTTTGGAAACCTGTCTGTCATGAGGCAATTCCTTTTTATTCTCCCATCTTTTGAGTATTATTCCATGGTTTGAAATAGAACAGATATTTGGCATTTTAAAAGTGTTGGATAGAAATTAGTATTCCCTAATATTTCTCAATTCAGACGTTAGTTGGGTGTTATTTTTTTTGGCATCCTTGTGCGTATTATGTAAAAAAAAAAAAAAAAAAAAAAGTCATAATTCTGATCATCATTTGCACTGAGATCTTCCCAGACTTTACCCTCCACCACGTAGTGTTAGATATGCAAGTTAACTCTAAATACTCCTTTGTCTTATTTGAGGTTCGGTTCCACCAGTTCTTTTGCAGGTTTTGTTCCAGTGAGATCAACTTCTGGAATGATCTTCGTAGGTCAGGCTCTCTTGAATCTGTAATGAGCTGTTTTCCATATTGAAACAATTCAATAATGGATTGTTACGCCAATTTACTTTAACATACATGTGTATATATGTATAAGTATGCATATATGTATGTATGCATAAGAGTTATTTTTTTAGAAATTGCCTTGGCTTGTCGTTGATCATTTATTCATAGATATAAATACCAGTTCCTTCGAATTCGTTTACATAAATGTTCACCCTTATATTTTACAGTGCTAAGCACTCCTCACTTCTTCTCTCTCTCTCTCTCTCTCTCTCTCTCTCTCTCTCTCTCTCTCTCTCTCTCTCTCTCTCTCTCTCTCTCTCTCTCCTTTTAAACCCTCAAATGCGGACTATCGTTGAATCATTGAACACACTTACTCCAGTGACCTTTTCCACATAGCACACAAGCCAGTGTTATCCACTGAGCGGGAAAAAATGAGTTGGCAAAAGTCAAGATCCGGATCTCTCATCTATAAAGTGATATCTTTTATTGGCCCGAGAGTGACCAATGGATGTTAAATACATTCAGGCATCCGGCGACGGGGTTATTGGGCCAAACACGACGATGGCGAAACCGGACGGTTTAATTCGGCTATTTGTGGTCAAAGCGAACGTGATGCTATTCGACTAACCAGGCTATTCAGCATCGATTCCATGCTGCCCTCCGCTCCTGATGGATATTATCGAGGGCTAGATAAGCTGTTCGTGCTTACTTTTCTTGTAACAACCGTGCACAGGGGCTGATAGGGTGACTTGAGGCCCTCTTGCTTAGAATTAGGGTCATCTCTCCCCTGTATAGCTCCAGATGGAGTTCCACTTGTAGTAGTTCATGTAGTTCGATGTGGTGAGTAAGTCTCTCTCTCTCTCTCTCTCTCTCTCTCTCTCTCTCTTTCTCTCTCTCTCTCTCCTTGGTGTTGTTTTGCTGTCCCTAAACGTGCATCTGCCTAATGTTTCTGCAGTTTCATCCATGTCTCCTTTATCCTTATGTAGCTGTTCTTTATAAAGACGTGTCATTCCTTTTGAAGTTGTTACCCACAAATTTGTTCAATTTGAAACTGAAATTATTTTGGTAAAAAGTTCTGTGTGTTTGGAACGATTTACTTTAGTTACACATTATTTCGTCAATATTGCCTTGTAACCCGTTTATTTGCAACATCGTAATGTGATTGTTAATCATTTTGAAGCGTCCCCACTTGCATTATGAGATTATATATATATATATATATATATATATATATATATATATATATATATATATATATATATAGAGAGAGAGAGAAAGAAAGAGAGAGAGAGAGAGAGAGAGAGAGAGATAACGTAAGTAGATATTCAGACTACATACATTTGATAACCGAATGCTTCATTAGTACCAAGGTAGTTTATTAATCAGTTTTTTTTTTTTTTTTTTTTTTTCATTCTCTGATGGTTATGATGTACAATTCAGAAGTTTAAAAGGTTATTCTTAAGGTGTACAACGTGATGTTGATAATTTCATCAGCGTTATGAAATATGAATTGGGTGTTGAGGGGATAGTGACTGTGGTGAGTGCATTAGTTATTGTGTTAAATATTCATAGTAGTAATATCTAATTCGAGCTGAGGCCATTCTATTATCAACCATTACGACTTCACTCTGGTATTTAAATATCAGGTTTTTGCTGTTGTGGGTAGGTGCAGCATTTCAAAGAAAAAAAAAACAGGGAATGTTACTTTTGAGGCACTAAACATTGAAGTTATGCCAACTTACTTCTCACAGGTGTAATGTTAATTTTGCTCACTCTCTGGTCATCTCAGTGAGTTCCTTTGGAGGAACAGAAGTGAACATTAAAATGACCTTTGCTTTATGTTGTGTTTACATGAATGGATTGGTATTGTGTACATGAAGTTTTTCATGAATTTACTTTCTTACATTTAATTTTTAAAATATGCCATAAATTTATTTTTTCGTTGACATACACACACTTTAAAAATTTAATATTTAATATATATATATATATATATATATATATATATATATATAATATATATATATATATATATATATATATATATATATAATATATATATATATATATATATATATAATCAACGAATTTTAGATGGTTGCTTTAAAGTTAAGGTGTATTTTTGCCATGAAGGAAACGAACCAAATGGAAAAGTCTCCGCTCATCTCCTCGATGAAGAAAAGGGGACGACCCAGCGAGCATAAGTAACCGAGGCTTTTCATGTTATATATCTGCACCATGTAATTATACTTTTATCTTGCAAAAGCAAGCGAGAATGCAGTTTTTCTTTTTTCCCTTTTTCACTCCGCGCAAAGGGAATTCCTTGTCCGTTTTCCATGGCTCTAATCCTGTTGTTCTCAGCTAAGAGGTTCTGTCTCTGGGATTACAAATCTTGACTCGAAGCTTGTCCCTTGGGTGACAAGGTGTTTACAATTATGAAACTGTAGACAAAAGGCAGCGTATTGTATTTAGAGACAGCAGTTGGGTAAAAAGGCTCCTTCGAAAGGAAGAAATGCTTTTAGTTGTAAATATTTTGAGTCTTTGGATTTTCTCGCGATATTGTTTTAAGTTCTCCCACGTCAGTTTTTATTTGCAGTTCCTCGCATTTACTGTCCTCCGTGATCAGGTCTCCGTGCGGTTGGCTCGTACTCGTGAAGCGAAATCTACTGTACACTCGAATTGCGATTCATAAACGCTTCGTAAGTGCAGGTTATGTCAGCATAATTTCACCTCTGTAGGAAGCTGTCACTAGCTATTTCTGTATGGATGAAATTGTTTCGCCTATATCGTTTTTTCTGTCGAAAGTCTCTCTCTCTCTCTCTCTCTCTCTCTCTCTCTCTCTCTCTCTCTCTCTCTCTCTCTCTCTCTCTCTCTCTCTTGGAAAGTTACTCATAATTTACTAAGAAAATACACAAATATACAAAACATTTTTTTAAGTGTGTTATGTCCTTGTATACAACATGATGTATTGTAATTTTTTTTATGAAGGTGTTATTGCTTTACTTGAAAAATTGATGGTATTTCTGAATCATGTGAAGATTATTACACATAAATACATACATACATACATACATACATACATACATACATATATTTTATATATATATATATATATATATATATATATATATATATATATATATATATATATAATTTATGTATAGTACAAACGAATAACCACTTGGCCTAGAATGGTGAGGATGGGTCTGCTCCACCTCTAATAAATGTACTTGAATTCGACAGGTACATGTATGTATGAGAGACAATAGACTTTTGATCCTTCACGTGGTCATGCAGGTAACTCTGACCTTTTGCTGATGCTGGATCCTGATATCAGAATTTCACTCCAACCTCTATAAAGAAATTAAGAGGCATTGTGGTACTATAGTTTATATACATTATATATATATATATATATATATATATATATATATATATATATATATATATATATATATATATATATAGTGTGTGTGTCTTAGAGTAAAGGCAAATGATCTAGCACTCTTGTTATTTCACTTTCTTCGTAGCCACATTCTATATATGTTGGTACTGTAATAGAAGTTTATATATATATATATATATATATATATATATATATATATATATATATATATATATATATATATATATATGTTTTATATATATAACCTGGTTTGAGATGTTTTCTGTAAGACAGGTATGACAGCTACAGATATTTTAGCCTTGTGATTCTGACTTATTGGGTCCAGGAAATAAAACAAGAAGAAAAAGGGGGTATTTCATAGGAGCGTAAGGCTCTTACTACTGAAGGAAATATTACGTAAACACGGGGTCATCTTACAGGAGTATATTTACATAAAGAAACATGAATACGGGAAATGAGAAATGTAATTAAATTATTGGTCCTGAAGGGGATTCCTACGGGATGAATGAAACTGGGGGATTCCAGGCACAGTCCGAGAAGATTCCACGATATAGGGTCCCTCTGAAATGGGAGATACACAAATTATACGCCAGTAATAAAAACAGATAAAAGGATAATGAATTCGAAGATGCACTGAGGGTGCCCATGGGTTTCGATGAGTTAGTAATGGCTTAGTACTGCCGACACTCGAGTAGCACCGGTGAAAGTTAACAAGAGATTCGGTGATTACTGGCACTCAAATTAAGTAAATTTCAGGAGGAAAAAAGCTTGACTGAATGGACTTCTTTTCAGAGCATTTTACCGTAAGGGAGATTTGGTTCCAGCGTGGATGACTTCCGATTTCCGAGAGGGCGAATGCGATCTTCCACGTGGTCGGATGTAGGGGCCCTTTCAGCGAGGGAATAACACGTGGAATGAATTTATATATAACATATATATATATATATATATATTTTTTCTCTATATATATATATATATATATATATATATATATTATATTTATCTATTTATTTAATTTAATTTTTTCTTTTTGAAAAGTGTGATCTTTTCTTTCTGTATTTCACTTTACTTCCTCGTAATTCTTCCTAATGGAAGCTTGAATTTCAAGTCAATGGCCCCTCTGGGCTTGTTCCATATGAATAGGTTTCATCTGCTGAATAATAATAATAATAATAATAATAATAATAATAATAATAATAATGTATTTATATACACTATATATATACACAGTATATATGCGTGTGTATTTATTACGTAGTTAGTTAAATATATAAACATTCCCTTGGAATGAAAGTTATAATCATGACTGCTAATGTCAAAACAGTGAACCCCAAAATATGCACGGAGACTTTTGAAATCTAAAGTAGAAAATGAAGTAAATACCAATCCCCCACCTCATTAATTGAGCTGATGTCAGTGAAAGCGAAATGGACGCCATAAACAACAGATCACCACGAAGTGGTAACATTTATTTCGCTTATGTATGTTAGATTTATATATATATATTACATATTAGGTTATATGATATATATATATATATGTATATATATATATATATATATATATATATATATATATATACATACACACACACACACACACAGACACATTCATGCAACTGATGTCAAAGTTTTTCACTGTTGAGATATATTTGTATATATATGTTATTTATATCTATGTATATGTGTATGTATAATTGCATATACTTATATATACATAAATAGTGTGTGGGGTGGAGAAGCTTAGCTACTAAGTAATTCTACCATTGTATTTACATAGTGCAGGAACCATTTTTACTTTACGAGGTGCAGCTGTGTGAGTGATTCAACTATCTTAGTGGTTTTCTTTTACACTTATGGGTTCATATTCGTGCATCATTCTGAGTGAGAAAAATAATTACTAACTCACTTCTCGTGGAGGCACGATCTCATGTTAGCGTAGGTAGATCCTAGCTGCAACAAATATAGGAGGAACGACACAGGCCAGCGGAGAGAGGAGAGAGAGAGAGAGAGAGAGAGAGAGAGAGAGAGAGAGTACCAATCAATATTGGTATTTTACCGGGAATTTTTATCGACAACGGGTGGTTCCTTTACCTCACAGAGCAGTTTCAACAAACAGTTGGCAGAATCTAGAGAAAGTGAGGGAAGTTGTAAAGGCGCAAAAAAGATGATGGTGGAAGTGGAGGATCATCTGCATACGAGCTGATAACACTAGAAGGGGTCAGGAGGAGGACTGATGATTAGGAGGGAAAGATTATGGCTGGAGGCACGTTATTAGAAATTGGAGATATGACGGGTAGAGCATTATTAACCACGGCACAAAAATCTAACACTGGAAAAGCTCAGGAGTTCGTCGTTGAAGAGGAAAGAGCTTGTGTAATACAGGTCAAATCTTGCCATAAGGTTAGTATTGGCCTGCAGGGTTTTTCCGCTGCTCAGATATACGTTCTTCCTTAATTTAAGAAAATGTCAGGATGGGGAAAAGAACTGTTAAGAGCTGTTGGGGGACAGAGAGAGAGAGAGAGAGAGAGAGAGAGAGAGAGAGAGAGCTAAACCCAAGTGTAGCGATGAAACTTTTTTTAAAGATGGAGAATTATAGGAATTAAACAAAAATGATAATCAAATTTCATTTTAGGTGATTTTATTTTAGATCTGTCACCGTACCAATTTAACTATTAAATAAAAGTGCCATGTCTTGTGAATTCACCAATATTAATCTTTTCATATCAAAACTGAGTTATCAGTATTTGGTTCATTTACATAAATATTCCATCGAATATTAATTAATCTTTGTAGATTTTTCATACGCTCCAGTGTAATTTTTCCTATATGAGTACTTCAAAAATGTTTTCTTTTATTTCTTTTTCCAAAGCACTTTATTTCAAAATACAGTGTATGTCAAGTTATTGCAAATTCATAGAAAGGTGCACATGCATTTATACAGAAACTATCAGTCTCTACTATAAGGTGTTTTCTCTGATAGATATCTGCGGAATTACCTGCTGCTTATAGATGGTTAGCCGCCAGGGAATGCGATAATATGTGAGAATGTACCATTAAAGAGATATAAAATTTGCCAAAACAACCGTTGTGCTTGAACGTATGTATTCACAGATTTCATGTCTCGGGTAAGTTTCTTTCACTGATAATTACTGGTGACTTCGGAACTCCACTGATAATTACTGTAAATGTAGCTGGAGATTCTTACCTTACCTTCCACACAAGGAATTACCCTATATTTTTTTTTATATTTTACCAATTAAATAGCTTGTATTCGGACGTATATTATCTCATGATCATAATTCCTGGCATTAGCAGTGTGAAAACCGAATTCTTTTCAGACTTGCGTTGTCTCGGATACATGTTTTACTTCTACCAACCTTATTTATAATACAGTAATCTTTAAAGAAATATACTTGCCCTCTCCACTTCAATTTACTGTCAGTCTTACTTTTCCGCGAGCGTTGGCATCTTTTGTCACGGGAGAGTAAGGTACGAAGTGAGTCATCTTGAGTAACTGTTGTGGAGGCAATTAATTTAGGTAGGCCAGCTTATCCTTTAACTTTTTTTTTTTTTTTTCTGCCGTTATCGAACATTTTGACCGTTTAAACCAACTGCGTGATTAAGGTTTGCGTTAAGATCGGCCATACTTGACTAGTTTTCTTTCAGTGGAGGTGTCGATTAGTCTGCGTACTAAATTTCGAATAATTTAACAACATTTAAAGCATTCAGAGCCAACAGAAAGCCTTTTAAAATTCATTTTATATGAGTGCAATTTATTTTAGCGATCCAAGTGATCATTGGGAAGGGTATGTGTTATCAAGTAATCCGGCCAACAATCTTCTTTCGTAAATGAGCGTAATTTATTAAATACAGAGGTGAAGGCGGCGAAATCGTTACGGCATGCTTAATTTTTATTGTTTATTCACTCCACTGAACCTTTCGCCCGGGTTTTTCTCTCTTTCTTCTTCTTCTTCGTATAGCACTTGATTTCCAAAGTCTGAAATTCCTACGGCACTTTAATTATAGATTTCCCTCCCCTTGGCTTTCTACCTCTCGCTCTCAGTCATCCTTTTCTCCCCCTTTTCCTTCCTTACGTCTGCTTTTATCGCCCAAGAGGACCCTTCCACAGCCACCCACACGCAGACTCCATTTCACAGACGTCCCTAAGCTGACAGTGTTTGGAAATTGTGTTCTCTCTCTCGCGTACGGCTTGGCCACTTAATCCTGCCCTCTTATGGTTAAATCTGGACTGGATGTATAGGGCGTACAGCTAATGAATCAACCATCTCGGATACGAAATTAACCGTTCTGGATAAGAATTGACCTTTCTGGATAAGCATTTCGTACAGTTTTCGAACCACCTTTCTCGGGAGATGCGACCGTTTACAGAGTGTCTGCCTAAGAACTTTTGTTGAATTTTCTAACTAGTTATTCTGCATCATCGACCGTAAGTGGCGGTTTCGCATGAACCAACTAATGTGAATGGTTTTCTGCTATTTTCGTTCGTTGTTTCAGCCGTTGTTGCTTCCTGGATTTACATTTTTAGAATGTGAATGGATGTTTTATTTTTCCGGGACATTCATTGTGAGGATTCTGATATTTTTCATCGATTGTGTTTGGTCCGGTGTTATATAAGTTGTATAAACCGGTTTTATGCGGTAATATCTATTTTATGCAAGCATGAATATAAAATTTGTAAGTTCATATTGGTATTTGTCTTAAGGTGCTCATATTTACCTGTGAACACGTATAAAATACTTGTTCATTAAACGTACTTCAAAGTAAATATTTCCTATTGAAAAACTCATTTACACAATTTTTGTCATGGAAATATATCATTTTAAGAGATTGACTAAAATCACTCATTGGATAAAGTGACATATCGACTGCTTATACTAAGTGTGCCCATTAATTAGGTTTCTATATATATATATATATATATATATATATATATATATAGATATATATATATATATATATATATATATATATATATATATATATAGATATGTATATGTATATGCATATGTATATACTGGTTTCAGGACACAGTTTTACTTATCTGAGGCTTAAGGTTAAATTTACTTGATCTCAAGAGTTGTGCCCGTAACTAACGATTTGATGTTTTTATCTGAGATTGTAAGTAGAAAACAAGTCAAAGGTTGAATTTTTAATCCCAGGGTTTGTGGTTCTGACTTTATTTATCGTCATAACATTCC
Source organism: Macrobrachium rosenbergii (assembly GCF_040412425.1). Classification (NCBI taxonomy): domain Eukaryota; kingdom Metazoa; phylum Arthropoda; class Malacostraca; order Decapoda; family Palaemonidae; genus Macrobrachium; species Macrobrachium rosenbergii. The sequence continues at coordinate 7,280,693 of NC_089765.1, read as the reverse complement.
ACATGCAGAAGGTATGGCTGTATATACGAAATCCGGACGACCCGTTTATCATTAGAAAAACTTGTAGTGTAGTTGCCATGAAGTTCTTTATTTTAAGATTTTCAGTAAGTCGTTGGCGTATTTGCTGTTTACCACAATCTGAATATTGACGGTTCTATATATGATGTCTCTTGGAGAGAATTAGTATGGCTCAGTCACAGGATTTAAAAGATTCATTCGTTATTTGTGGAGATTGCAATGCAAAGCACAGTGAGTGGCATAGTTCAAATTCCACAGATTAACATGGCCGGTGTGCTATTGAGTTCTGTGTATCCGATTTTGTACAGATAATTGAGGAACCCATGCATATTTTTGGTCAGAGATTAGGCCTCTAGCTGTCGCCAAGTCCAAGGTCTGCGATTATAATGCACTTCCGACTATTGTGCCAATGAGATGGATAATTATATGTCAGTCAATATACTCGTATTCCTAATGAAACCATTGGAAAACTGCCTGGCTGAAATTTAGAGCCAAATAGAAGCTTGTCAGGCACTTACTATTTCAGATGCTATATCAGATCCAGATTCCAAGAAGTTAAATGAAATGCTGATGACTATTTTAGTAAGGTATATGCCTAAAAAGGTAATCAAATTCAGGACCAATGACCAGCCATGGTTTGATGATACATGTAGACGAGCTTACCATGACAAACAGAGCAAATCCAACCCATGGAGACGAAATCGTTTACATGAAATTTACGCCATTTTTTTGCAGTCTCGCTGTGCTGCGAATAGAATGTACCATATAGCTGAGAAAAATTACAATAATTCCTTAAAGAGGAAACTTGAAGGAATTACTCAACCTCATCTTTGGTGGACCATATTAGCATCATCTATCTTTGGGTCAGGCTTGTCCTTCATTCCTTACAACTCAGCCTTTATAAATGAGACTCGAATGAAGTTAAAGTGGTTTTTATTATTACTACTTTTTAGAAATGAACAACATCCCTTCTTTTCTGCTACACTTTACATAGTTGATAGGAGTATCCACATTTCAGTAAGTCAATTAGTTGTAAGATCCTAGGCGGTGACAGCGTAACTTACGTTTTGGAATCCTTGGGTTGTGTTATGGCAACTGTCTGTGGTCATTCAGGTTTCTTGATCAGAGTACACTTTTGCACACTTTCTTTTCTATTGAATATTATGCAATGCTCCAATATTGGGTTTTGGCACTTACAGCAGGAAATGCTGGTACCGATTATCGTTCAGTGGCATACACTTCTAGTGGTTGGTCCAGTTAGTGTTAGCTGACGTGTATTTCCAGAATTTGTTCCTTATAGTTAATACCATAAGTTTATGGATCTGGCATTAATACCATAAGTGTATGGATCTGGCATTTTGTAGCGTTAAGGTTCCAAGGTGCGGTCCTTCAGTAAATGACGCAAGTGTCTAGAGTATTGCGTTCCATGCTGGGTGTCATAATATTCTATAGTCTGGTTATTTACCACTTGAGAGAAGTAGGTACCAGGGTCAAGCTCTTTGATACTTAATTAGATAAGGTTCCGAGGTATTACATTTTGGCCACAGATTAGATTTCAGGATATGGTTTCTCTGCTCCAGTTCATGAGGGGCCAAGGCCAGCTCTTTGATTAAAATGAAATAAGCATCTTCAAAATGGTTTATCGGGTTAATGGCATAACTTTTTAGAGATCTGGCATATGGAAACTCAATGCTGAGGATCTAGGAAGTAGGTTTTGGGCGCAGTACTAAATCTTATTGATTGAGAACATTGTCTTTTAGTAAAGTATGCTTCACGAAACTTGAGCTAAATATATTATATATAACATTATATATATATATATATATATATATATATATATATATATATATATATATATATATATATATATATATATATATATATATTATATATATATATAATGTCGAAGTTTCTTATCCTCATTAACTAAGAAAAATGATAATTTCCTATCAGTGAACTACAATTTTCTGAAACACAAAATTCGTGAAAGTTCAGTTGGGGAATCGCCTCCGATGATGGAAAAAAGGTCTGCAATTAAAAGTCTCACTTACAAATCCGTTAAATTCGGAGGTAGTCCTGAAACTGATAGCGGGGTTGAAATTAGTACTTACCAGGAACAATTTTGATAGGAAGAATTAAAAGTTAGCAAATAGCATCACGGAGGGTCGTGCTGGGTTTTATCTGGATCGAAATTGAATTAAATCGTTATGTTTCAGGCGCACAAAAATAATTAAAAGCCTTCGCGAGGGAGGAATATCTTAGTTTAGACCGAAATGCTTTTATTCAGTTAGCTGGAGGTAGGTGTGTTGGGGGGTTCCTCGGATGACATAATAATTACTTCGCTGCAGGTGCTGATGCCTCGAAACCACGCCATATTTTCGCTTGTGCAAACTATTTCCTTTCACCTTTCCTAATGAAAAACATTAGTTATCATCAAGCGTAATCTCTAATGTCCCAGCGGGAGCTATGAAGTCAGGCTTTGCTTCGGAGGATGCAATTAGAAAGCATTTTCGGTGGTTATTTATAATAGATGGACCCTTAACTTCTACAATTACTATTATCTTTGGTGCTGCTGTTGTTGTTGTTGTTGTTGTTGTTGTTATCCGTACTTCTGTTGTTACCATCGATAATTAGAACGCCCCTTATTTACTGATGATTTTTTTCATCAGTAACGCCATTTATTCATGTCTGATATGTTTATGTGATTCAGTGGCAAGTATCCTTGATATCTTGATTGTTTTTTGCCACATAACTGGTATAATGAGAGAACATAGGCCCCCCTCCCATAAATTGCCAGTGGAATAGTGTACGAGGTTGTGATAATCGTGACGAACGTGCTTATTTTGCCCTAACTGTAAAATCCCAACCAGAGTTTGTCTTTTTCTCATTATTTGAAGAAGATATTTGTAACAAACAGAAATTGAGTGATTTACTTCATTGATTTACTAAAGCGGGCGTATTGTCACTCTTCAAATTGTTGATCTCTACCAGGTCCTGGCTCGGTGGCATTTTTGTACATTCAGGTTGACTGGGAGCCTTGCCTGCGAGCAGTCAAGAACGTGAAAGCTAACATATCTGTGGGATGAAGTGTACTTCCACGTACTGAGATACTTGCTACTTTTGGCCGTGTTAGCGTACTCCATTCATCCGGGTTAACGTTTTCTTCATTATCCTAGTATTCATTTTCGATTTTTTTTCTTCATTTTTTCTTACCCCATATTAATTGGAAACATAATATTAGCTCCATATTTTTCTCCATATTAAATTTGACCAAGATTACTCCTACTAGGAATGGAGGTATTGTTACCCTTGTCTATATGGTATTTTAAAGCAATAAATTTATGACAGTTTTCCGACTCGTTTTGTCCGTGTTTTTCAATCTGAAAACGAGAATTTCAGTAAACCATAGTTAGTAATAAACATCTTTAACAGTGGTTTCAATGTGGGGTTTTAGAATTCGTAAAAGTATTATTATATTTTTAAAAATCAAGCTGGGAACGGTCAGATTTTAGTTTTCCCGAAAGGATGAAGTGCAGGAAAAACGGAAAATTATTCTAGCATTTTTTTTCCACGAGGTCAAAGGCATTAAAACGTTTTAGAATTTCTGAAAGTGCGTGGAATTATTATTTTCCGGAAAGAATCTGGCAATTCCGCTCGCTTAGGAATATTACTTCCCAGAAAGAACGAGGAGAGAGAGAACAGGACAATTCAAGAGAGAAATCATCCACGTTTTTACAGTACTATTTCTTACCCTTTTTAACGGAACATGCTTAAAAGAGGGTCTACTCCCTTCATAGAATAATAATAATAATAATAATAATAATAATAATAATAATAGTAATATCAATAATAATAATGAGGAGGTGGAAGTCACACCAGGAGGTGTATTGACAAGAAGACAAAAATTATTGTTTTTTTCGGACTTTTAGTTTTTTTCTTCGTGAACGTTTTATTTTTTTTTTTAATTAGAGATGGTCCTATTGCGTTTCCAGTTGTAAAAATCTCACTTCATAAAAGTGTAGGTTATTCAAGATAATTTTCCATAGAAAAAAGAGGATGTATAAGCGATGACAATGTAACACTCCATATATTGTGGAGTTATGATACATAAGAACAGCAGTGTGCTCCTCTCAGCTTATAGGAATTACGAATTGAGATGTGAAAAGCAAATGATAACTCTTAGCAAAGATGCAGACGCTTGTAAAGCGCATGCGCGCGCTCTCTCACTTAAAATCAAATTGTCTTCTGCCTCACTGACAAGTAATGAATGAAATCTTGAGTGACCACTTAAAGAAGAGTGATTGATGGATAGAGCTGTTAGTTGGCAAGGTCACAGGCCATCTCTTCCTTCATTCATCGGCGACTCGTGTCTATTTTATGCACTCTTTTATTAGCATTTTGTGATTTGTTTTATTAACATTTCTTCTTGAGATTGACTAGGCATTTTTTATGTTATTTCCAGTCACATATTTCTTCGAAGTGTTTATGTTGAAGTTTTCTTTTTTGATTTGTTTTATGCCTCCCTAATGTAGTGCAAGCCTTCGACATTGTCTGTATTTTACCTGTAGTCTACTCTGGACTTACTTTATGGGCATTCTTATGACTTAATTCCTTTTGTATTGTGGTCATGATAGCTACTTACTGATGGTCGCTTGTGACATGCAGGTATGACGGTAACCCTGCCACCTTTTGAACCACCCTTTGCTCTCGCCGTAGTCTGACGATGAGAGAACTTTCTTGTTACTTGCAGAAATAAATAAAACATTAGGTGCAATTGTTTTTTGTTACTAATAGAGAGTCTCCATTTACCAGAGGTTTCGTACCATGAGACAGATGAATGAATGATGGCAGAAAATTTAATGTCATTCACGACGCTTGCTTAAATAATTTTGCCCTTGTTGGTTGCTAGCCTAATAAGGGGAAAGTTGATTTCATTTTTCTACTTAAGGATATCCCTTAATATATTCTGTGTTAAACAAACAACAGAAAATGAAAAAGAGCAAATTATATCTCATGACAAAAAATTGGAAAGTGAATTTATCAAAACGACAACTTACGGTCAGTTTTCTTTAGACAGTCTCTCAGTTTTGCAAGGAAGTCACCGAATGCTGACATTAGCCAGTTACTTTGTAGGAACCAAAAATAACTGCATAAAAACTTCATGGACATTAAGTTAACTAGAGACTCCTTTTGAGACAGTGTGTATGGTTCACTCTTTAGATAGACAACCGTCCTCTTGAAATATTTGGGTCGCCCACCAAAGTCAAGCTTTATCTTTTGTAATTTTGGAGGGCAAAATCTACCTAAATTTGTACAGTTGCAGGACTCTGGAGCATTGTGTAGGCCTACTTTCTTTTTAAGGGCTTATATATATATATATATATATATATATATATATATATATATATATATTATATATATATATATATATATATATATATAGCTTATTTTCTAATGCCGAGTGCTGTTCCTGGCCACGAAATCTCCGTTATGTAGAATGTCAAAATTAACGGCTTAATAAAAAAGTTGATGAAGAACTTACAAAAGTGGCATGTCAGTTCAGGAGGGAAAATTAAATTCAACGCCTGCTCGACTTCATTTTGTGGCAAATTTGAAGGTCAGAGCATTTGAAAAATGAGGATCCTTATCACGCAAGTTCTTTATCTTGTTATTCTTGCAAATCGGCCTCAGCTATCTTAAATGAATGAATCCAAGATTGACTGCGAATGTGAAAAGAATTCTTTGAGTGTAGAAGAAGTCAAGATTTCATAATCTAAAGAGTTTGTTTCTCGCCTCTTTCTTTCGTTCACTTTTTCGATGATTTGCTTTTTTTCATGCAGTTGATCTTCCTCGCTGCATGTTCGTTTAAATCTCCATTCATCATCAAACCGGATGAAGCATTTTGACTGGGAAGCCTTTGTGCCTTATTCCAAGAAGAATTTGTTTTTATCTACTACTATAATTGACTGCGGAAAGCTTACACATATCTTTCTTATCTTTTAAAGGCTGTTAGGAGTGTCATAGATAAAGGATAGATCGTAAAGACCCTTTCCTTCCCAGCATTTCTTGTTACCGGTGGTATTAGAGGTAATTTTATTCATTTATTTGTGAGCCTCTAGTGAATCTCATTTAACGTGACTGACTACGCATTGTAATTTATGTGCCACACATTAACCTCTCTCTCCCATTTTAAGAATTCAAATGAAAATATATTGAAAATCAAATCCTCCAGCGATTTGGTGGAGTTGTTTTGACTTTACAAATAAGTTTATGACTTAACGTCTCGGTGGATGCGTACCTCATCTCCCACTCGTCGGAAATTTCGACTCAACTTTTACAACATATGTTGATATTTATTTCTTGGCCTTTTCCATTTTCTCCTGCCGGCTAAAGATGTTGTTGGCGTTTTGACATCGGCGCGGTATTTTAATCTATAATTTCTCAGGGCATCTATATGTGAAGGGGTTAATCATCCGATTTGGGTCCGGGATGTTCAAATTATCATGACAAACAGACGATAAATTATTCATGCTCGAATAGATTAGAACATTCGAGATCTCTGCGAAATATGCATTTTGCGTGGAAATATGATTTTCCTGGTTAGAAAGGCTTTAGTGACAATTCTGTGTTATACCGGTGTTAATTGGAACTGCTTTATGATTGCGCCCATATAGTCGCGAACATTAATGGACATATTCACACGTGCATGTTCATTTACTTTTACGTTGTTTTACACACACACACACACTCACACACACACACACACACACACACACACACACTTCTTTAGACTATCCACAATATCCTGAAATCTGAGCGTGAGAAAGTGGCTAATTAGCATAAATCCAATATGGCAATAATTTTTTCCTTTGACGGCAGTATCCAGATAGTTTGATCAGCAGAAGATAAGTGGGTGTATTTTTCACTACTTGTATCCCTTTCTTATACTGTAGAACGGTAGCTCTTCAAGTAGCTGGCTCACTTACAGAGGGGCCGAGCGACCCCAGAAAATTCTTAAGAAGGGCGTTGGAATTCAGAGGGAAAATTGTAACTAAAGTGTTTTCCAAGCAAGAGGAAGACAAACGCTTGTCGTACCTGTCTGCTCGTTCGGCTAGCTCAGGGCCGCCGAACCCCATGCCCATGGGCCAAAAGTGCCCCGCTAGAGAAAAATAAGTATATTCTCTTTTTTTATATCATAAAAATTATAATTACCGCTTAAACTGAATAAAAAAAAATATTCCTTGCAGAATCAATAACTACAAAGAAAAGTTTCATTGGCGTGTTGTGTGTTACATTTATATATATATATATATATATATATATATATATATATATATATATATATATGTATATATTATACACATATACATATACACTCACTTTTATATACATACATACACACATATACAGTAGCCTATACAGGAACGATCTCAGTCGCGTTAATACAGCAGAGTTTGTGGCAGGCTTTGAGTGCTACTGTATTATTGTGCGTTTGTCATTTTAGCATTATTAGTAGCGAAATATTGGTGTTGTGTATTTACATTCTCAAGTTTTTATTTCTCTGAACATCCCCACTGAATTAGCATTATCAAGTATGTAAAGCTTTAGAAGCCGTATAAAATCCTTCCTGTTGTATTGCTATGCTCAGTAACTGTTTGAAATCAGGAAAGTTTGTGAAATTAGGAATGTTTGGGCTTCATTGTAATGAATAATTTGTGGTTTTTCTTAATTGTTCATATGAATGTGCGATTTTTCAATATTTAGTTGTTTATAGCATATCCATTTGATACATCTTTCACAGAAATTAATTTTATAAAGATAATGAAACAAAAATGAATTACAGACCACATAAATTTCTTTCATATATCTACAAAATCACATTCGTGCAGGCTTTTTAAATAAGTACTAAATACTGGTATAAAAATTATTGATTAGTACAGTTGTTCTCCGGGAATATGCCTCTGAATTGTTTGTCGTTCGCAGAGGAGATAACTTTTTTTTTTTTTTTTTTTTTTTTTGCCATCGGTCTGTGCTGTTTCAAGAGGTCTTTTCCTGAGATGGAAAAAGCCAGCTGTTAAACAGCCAATGGAGGATATACACTTTCTTTAATAACAGATGACGAGGTTTGACATAATACACTGCTTTTTATACAAGCCGTATGTTGCTATTAAACAATACCTTGGCTTTTGGTATTGGGAAGGTTCGTCCATTTAAAATACGCAAAGGGACAAACATTACTTAAAGCAAGCACTGCTGTTATGCTTCTCGCTCAAATAAGAACAAGGTTAAGGAAGCAGGTAAAAAAGGCTTAGATTCCTTGTGTTGGAACTCTGCTGCTGACTGTTTGGATCCTTTAAGGAAGAAAAAATGTTTCTAACAAATTCACAAGGAGCATCCACAGTGTTTGGGTGCAAATTCTCACACCATCGAATACTGTTAAGTACCATTGTTATCTGTTCCATTACAAAGTGCTAGTTTGACTTGGAAAGATTCAAAGGGTTGGTGTTTGGTAAATCCAGGGCAGTTATATAGAGCCTGTCACCAAGGATTCTTGTCCGTACAACTTTGAAGAATTATGCTAGTGACAAAGATGCTGATCTAATTATGTATCTGTTTGTGATTCAGGTGATGCTGAAGGTGACAAACTTCATGGTAGTTACGGCTGTTTATAAACTCCAAATGATGACAGATATAGGACCATAACTAACTTTCCCCTTTGTTAGGTACATATTTGGCACTTAACAGCAAGGTTATGACTAAGCAAAGGGGTTATGAAGTTATGATCTCTTCGCACACGTTTTTTGTTAGATTCCAGAGGGACGTTGGCACTAAATGTGTATCTGTTCAAATTTGTACAATTTGTTCTAAGAATGTCATAGCTTATTTGGGGTAAAAAAAAAAAAGATCACTACATAATGATAAATAATATAGGAAGTCCTTAAAAGAATAATCTCACCGAGTTGGTTCTCTGCGGCCTTGTAGTGTATGAATTTCAAATTTTTTCGGAAGACTAATGTCACTAAAAAGATTTGAAAAATATCTAGCGGTTTGGTACTTGTGGTTTTAGTTTTCTGTAAAAGAAAACTGTTGTGCCTGTTTTATCTGTCCGTTCGCACTTTATTCTGTCCTCACTTTCTCTGTCCGCCCTCAGACCTTAAAAACTACTGAAGCTAGAGGGCTGCAAATTGTCATGTTGATCATCCACCCTCCAATCATCAAATATAATAAATTGCAGTCTCTCTTAGCCCTGGTAGCTTTATTTTATTTAAGTTTTAAGTTAGCTTATAATCGTACTTCTGGCAACGATATAGATAAAGTACCACCTGGCCGTGGTTAAAGTTTCGCGCCGCGGCTCATACAGCATTATGCCGAGACCACTGGAAAAAGATACTGTAGACATATTTTCGGTGGCCTGATACTGCCGCCTGCAGCGGCCGTACAGAAAACTCAATAGCGCCAAGGAAACTCCGGCGCATTAACTACTTGTTTCTGTTGAGACACATTGACTAGAATATACAGTATGTGCTCGTTTACGTTTTGTCGTATTATAAATACCAAGTTTTGTGGGAGATTGATTTTAATGTGACATCACCAATCGTAACAGTCATCAATTCATGTTAAAAAAAAAAAAAAAAAAAAAAAAAATCCAGAATCAAAATTGAAAAATCAGACCATTACGTTCAAACTTCATCTGCATCTTTTGAATACATAACATTATTGCTTTGAAGTTTTGCTGCTTCCTTCTCACAAATGGTTAAATTCTTAGATACAACACCTCTAACATTTCCTTTCCCCTTGTCGCTGCTTGACTAGAGTAGTTGAAGGTTTGGAAAATAGATGTATAATTCATTTTCGATAAATATGTATTGGGTAAACAGAAGGATTCTTTCATAGGTGCGACAAACAAACGACGTTTCTCCCATTCACGAACAAGGCTACAAAGAAAACTACCGAAACTACCTATTTGTTCTTCAGTGTGTCACTCATGTATGCAACATGCCAGATTTTAGTCCTTATGTGTGTGATACAGTAGGTACAGAAAATAATTGCTGTATCATTTTCTCCTCTGCGTTAATACCTGGGAGTATTTGCATACCCCAACAACGACCAACAAAGGCAAATATATTTTGCTATTTCAGGTATGCCTTTCAGCAACCAGAAAATAAATGGCGGAAAATCCATTTGAATACCTGTTTTGTGCCGCATTCCTTGTTGAAATTATGTCTTTATTTTGAAAGTTACGGGGCTGTACGTTGCTCGAGGTGTCTGTCCCGCTACCCCACTTTCATATAGTTGGTAAATCTCTTGTCGATTTAGGGATTTAGCCTTTGAGTCTAATCATAAGGAAATATTGAAAAATAAGCGTTTTTCAGCTTTGTATAGGTAATAATAATAATAATAACAATAATAATTTTGTTTAGTTTACTGATGATATTTTGATTTTAACGCAAAGCCAGAATCCTGTTTGTGGTGTATAGGAAAGCTTGTTTCTTCAACCAGCACTCATGTACTTGAATTTATATGATATATATAAATATGTGTGTGTGTGTATGGATGGTATGGAACGGTTATGGAAACGCCGTATGTTGTGGAAGCTTTCTGCACCCAAGCTTAATTTTTGATTCAGTGGGTAATTTATATGAGTGTAGTAATGACCTTTGTCATTTTTTGTGGAGCACATCTTAGCAGGGAAAATAATTTATATCTCTTGAAATTAAGAAAAAATCGATTTGAGCGTGACATCTCATTTTTCAAAGGCCGTTTAATAAATGAATTACATGCATTGGGTTATAATTGATACAATTTCCTAATGAAGAAATTGAATCAGGTAATGCGATATGTTTTTATAGCGCTGTGACAATCGTAGTGTTGAATTTTTTTAACCCTGGGTTTTTCTCAGATAGTCAGAATTATATTAAATGAACGTTTCTTTGTGAAATTTCATTTTTCAAAAATCGTTTAACCTTCAGAACTCTTTTTGTATCATTATCATTTAAGAACTGATCGGGAACATTTAGACATAGTGACATTCTTGGTTGTAGTAAAAATTTGTAATAAGTGTGTGGTTGTTCATCATTTGATGTAATTGTATGCCGGAATGGCGTTCGTCAGTCATGTCATATCTGTGGTTCTTTTTCCCGTAAATTAGGCGAACTAATCATGGTGTGCTGCAAGCTTGAGAACTTATTTGATAATAATAATAATAATAATAATAATAATAATAATAATAATAATAATAATAATAATAATAATAATGTCCTTTATTGCAGCTCAGGGCCTTATACATGGAATATGGAAATACAATACACAAAAAAATAGATACATAAGATAACATGATAAAAATGATAATCGGTAGTATCCACACAGTTGCTGAAGAAGTAGAAAAAACAGAATTCATAATGATGGTAATGACAGTAATTATATGGAGAATAATAGTATAATTATAAATGATGACAATTAAAAATACAGACTGCAGACGATTAATTTCCAACTAGAGACCTTAGGTGGTTGCATAAGTCAGGTCCAAAAGGCTACACACGAGAATTGAAAAATGCAAAACTGTACAATGATATTATTCACAGTAGTAATAAAAAAGGAAAAATACCATCAATAACAAGAAACGCAGAATTATTACATTAGTTTACCCCTCAGATGAAATTATTTCTCAAACGATTAGTGTTTTGCTATTCGACAAACTTCAAAATATACTACGCTACGTCACGTTATGTTTCTTAACGTTCAATTGCTTCTAAGATAAGAAACAGTTGCTGTATGGAAGTCACTGTCCCCGCCACCCATCTCTATACATACCACTCGCCTGATGGTGGAAGGATTCGCTGCTTTAGTTAAGTGTTGGATAACATGGATAAATGCATCCCCATCAGCGGCGGATGGATCATGCTTATTGTGCGACGATGATAGGACTACCGCTCTCGCTGGTCACCTTATAGAGGATTTAACGCCATCAACCACCTGGTGTCAGGGGATTGGAACCCCTGTGCCCACATTTATAACGCTTCTATAATAAGGTTCAATCGTAATAGGTTTACACAGCGGGCTACTGTCTCGGACGCCTTCCAAATCGCTTACGTTATGTAGGGGAGAGAGAGAGAGAGAGAGAAAGAGACACGTATTAACTTCTTGAGGAGTGGGAGAGATAGAGATTACATTCGCTGAGAAACGTGTTAACTTATTGAGGAGTGAGAGAGATAAAGAGGTTATATCAGTTGTGAGAGAGAGAGAGAGAGAGAGAGAGGGGTGGGGAGAGAGAGACGGATTATCTTCTTGAGGAGTGAGAGATATAGAGATCGTATTCGTTTAGAGAGAGAGAGAGACGTATTGACTTCTTGAGGAGTGAAAGTTAGAGATCGTATTCGTTTAGAGAGAGAGAGAAACTTGTAAACTTGCAGAATAGTGAGAAAGATAAGAGATCATATCCGTTTAGAGAGACAGAAATATTACAGTTTTGAAACAGAAAAATGTTACTTCCTTTGAGAGAGAAAGAGCGAGTGATACAGGATAGTACTCCCGTGAGAAAGAGATAGGGAGAATATAATATTTTTCCATGAGAAAGAGATAGCGAGAGTATAATATTTTTTAGAGAAATACATATATAGACAAAGAATGCAACATTTACGAGAGAAATAGAGAGGGAGGATTATATCAGTAAATATACCTCAATTTGGTGACAAACACGCAGATTACATTGACTGCATCACCTGCTTCGGGATGTTTCTGCAAGAAAGTGCAAAGGTTGGTTACCTTGTCATCATCATTGATTTAAGCTAACGGACGCATCAAAATATTATAATCTGACTGAGGCAGGTAGATATTTTCCTCCGGGAAACGTTCAGGCTTTGGAAGCTGTTATTTGCCGTCTAGTATGGACACCTAGTTTGCCTCCTGTCTAATAAATTTAGTTGAAACTCCAAGTTTGGTTCGCACAAAATGTTCGGTAACGTTTGGCGTATTCTTTTTCTTCATTTGCTTTTTAATTTAAAGCCTTTGGGTTTTGAGTGGCTGAGTGCTAAACTGCATTATGAGAAGGGGAAACCAGGAAAAACAAATTTTCTATTTGTTTATGTTTATGTATATATATATATATATATATATATATATATATATATATATATATATATATATATATATATATATATATATATATACATATATATACATATATAATACAAACACACAAATAATAAACCTTAAATATTTTTTAACATCGACTTTATTATTCCTTGGGAATAACAGAACCCGTATAAAATTAAAATTGCAAGTGCCTTCAGGAGGTCAGATTGGCCTATGGCCTAAAATTATGAACCAAAATTGATAGGTCAAGTCAACATAGGCAGAAACGAAAATAGCAGAAGGTGGCGGAAATCTTTTAGCTTTGATGTGGAATCAACCTGGAATCGAGAGTTTTAACTTATGGACTACTAGTGTGTGTGTGTTGATGTATATGTATATATGTATATATATATATATATATATATATATATATATATATATATATATATATATATATATATATATATATATATATGTATATATGTGTATATATATATATATATATTATATATATATATATATATATATACTGTATATATTGAATAAATATATATATATATACATACATAATATATATATATATTAATATATTAGCTATATACTAACCTGGTACTGCCAAAAGGTAAACTCTGAATGGACAGACAGAATTATTAATCATAGGAAAGAAAAGCATTTTCAGTGATAGTGCACATATTGTACACGACAAAAGAATTCAAAGGAGATGCAGGAAAATTTTTCTAAGCGTGGCTGCAATTTCAGTCACGTTACTTGGACCGATATCGAACGAGAAGTGTACGATACCTATGTTCAGATGACATTTTTATTGGTTTCACACCAGTCCAAAATGCTTCCCATATTGGTATTTGCCAGACCCGCAGTAATTGGGGTAACCCGGAGGGCGGGCAGGCTAGTTTGAAACCTACACAAAAATCTTCTTTGGGTCAAATGAGTGTCGCTTGCAAATTTCCTTCTTGATTGGTCAAGTGGTTCGGATTTCTATAGAGCACAAGTTAACATACTTACAAGTCTAGTTACATTCATATATATATATATATATATATATATATATATATATATATATATATATTATATGTATATATATATATATATATATATACACACACATAGGTATATATATATATATCTATATATATATATAGATATAAAGTATTTTTACACATGATATATGTTTATATAGAAATACATTATTTGGAATAATTACCACTTTCATAAATTATTTATCTACATGACTTTCATTATCTTTAAATATGTTGTTATGTATATACCAAATATATATATACCTGTTTATCAATCTTATATATATGTTATATATATATATATATATATATATATATATATATATATATATATATATATATATATATATATATATATATATATATATATATACACACACATATGTATATACATGTTTGTATATGTACTCTATATCCAAGTCCGAGAGTGTGCGTGTGTTCGTTTGTCGGTTTCCAGCACTATTTGCGTTTCGCGATGTTATTCTCTTTTACTTGTTTGCATGAACGTTAGTCATCGGGAAAGTTATGATTATTATACCTTGCTTGAAGAAACTGATGGAAATTGTACTAGGCTCAGATAAGTGAATGGCGATGAATTTGGGTAATATTAAGAAGGAACCAGTGAGTTAACTGTATCATTATCTTACAGACAAACTTGACGAGTAATAATATTCATCTCCCTTCTTTTGTTCTTCCTCTTCCTCCCCTCATCCATCCCCTGTCCCGTCCTCCTCCCTTTCGCCCTTTCCCAGAGCAACAAATCAAAAGTTAAATAAGCGTGTGTAACCACCTTGTTTACGCAAGTCGCCTGAAAGTTATCTGTTGCTGTGAGTGAAAAATCCATATTTTACATCTTATCAGCGAGAGCCATCGGAGGTCAGGTCAGCTGGAGGAACGCTCCCTTTGCCCGAGTCTATAAAAGAGTTTTAGAAGAGGTTATCTCGCAGCCTATAATCACCTCTTACGCAATGATGAGTAGCAGCGGCCAAACCTTCACAGTTCCTCGCCTTCTCGTTGCTTTCCCCCTCAGGGCTCTTGTCTCCACAACAGTCTGTACCCTTCCCTTGCCATTGCTGCTACTTCTTCAAGTGCCAGGCTAACAGTAGGTAACGTCTACTACTACTACTACTACTACTACTACTACTACTGCCTATTTTATTGGTTATATGTATTCAGATAATTTACTACTACCACGCTTATTACTTTTTAATATAGGAACTACTTGAAATCCTACTAATAATTTTCCTTCCGTTACTGCTACTACGCTTTAGGATTTTGATTTTGATTTTGATTTCATCGGAGGTCACTCTTGAATCATAATGTAACCTCGTAACCACCATCGTTGTGAAGTACTTCTGTCAGACTAAGCTGTTTTCAATGGTGTGTTTGCATTTGGAAAAAGTTGCCAGGCAACAACGCCAAGAGATTTTTCTTGGAAATCATGACAGTCACTGTAATCATACAGATGAGGATACCATAGAGAGGAAGAGAGACGCTGGGGAAGGGGGAGGGATTAACCATCGGTTTCCACGTGGTCATCAGTGTAAATAACATCTAAAGACCTGGTTTCTTTTATTCATGATTACCTGTCAAGAGGAAGGTATGGACGGGTGGGCGAGGCCTGGGTCCCCACCCCGCTCGCAGGTGTCAGAAAGGAGATATTTCACCATTTCCCCATTCAGCGAATATCATAGTCTGTGTCATTAGCAGACACATGTATATTCAACATTTCTCAAGACGAGTTATTGTATATTTCGCCCTTACATCTCACACGCGCATTAAGGTTGGTGGAGATCTTGCCTATTTACTCCCCATTCGGCCTCTTTTGGGTATTAGAAACGATTGGTGTTCAGAATGGCTCTTTTGATTGGAGGGGTTATTTGACGTTAGAAAGGAGGCTTTTGGTAAGTGGTACTGATGTTCAGCGAATGCTAAATTTTTGCCTACTAAAATCGTGAATGGAAAGTAAGTTTCTATACACTTTATCCTTCTGTTGTTTATATGTATTTTATCCTTCCCCCCCCCACAACCCATGGGCTTTTTTTCACATATCCTAATTCGTTGTTTACAGATTGTAGTTCAGGGCTGCCATTTTCTGGCTCTGTCCTGGAGCAGCCCGTAACATCCCAATTCGTTTTCCACGTCCTATATCTTTTGCCGTTTTTTTTTTTCTTTCTTTTTGTGCCAGAGTGAATCCTGGGAAGGCACTGGGATATCAGCCTTATTCCATTCATCAAGCAACATCATACCTAAGCACTGTCATTAGCTCTTATAACTCTTAGTAGTTTGTGCATGGATATTGAAGATGAGCCGATAGAGATGATAGCGATGATGATGTTGAAGATGGTACAGAAATGCCGCAGGCAGATTTTTTTCCCCTGTACTATGATGCTGTCGTGCTTCAATGTAATTCCCTTCCCTCCCCCTTCATCTAGTCTGTGTGTGACTGAATGATAAAACCTATTATCCATCAGGGACTATGGACATTACTTCTCATTTGGTGTGTCAGGTTTTGTGACATATTTCCTTTGTTTTTGTTCTTTTTTTCTCCTGGGAATCATGTGAAGTATATTTCCAGGTTCTGTGAACTTGCATTGCAGTTAGCGCAGTCGCTCAGTAGTCAATTCTAGTGTAGATTTCAAGTTGATTTTTATTGTTTATGGATTTTGGTAATTTCATTCACCGTATCCCATTGGGATTCTTTCTTGCTACTGTGAATTTCAAATTGTACAGTTATTGGAATGCCCTTTTCCTTGTCTGGATGTCGGCAGCTTCGTGGGATAATTATCCTTTAGGCAAAGTCGCTCGAAGTGGTAGCTTCCTTATTCCCAACAATGGTACTTTTAATCCGATTAACCTGAAAGAGATCCTGTTTAGCCTTCCCTCGTAAGGTCCGTTTTCACCAAGGAGGTTTGGTTTTCACGCAGAACTTCCATTAGTACTTTTAACGATTCTGACCCAAGACCTTCGACGTACTGTTCACTTTGCTGAGCATCAACATCAGCATTCCGTCCAGTAGCTGATGCTTTATATTTCTTTAGCTGGGAAATGTTGAAAGGTCTTCCTGGCAGTACTGTTTGCGCTGATACTCGCGGGTTTTTCAGGGAGGCTTTAATACTACCAAATAGAGCCATGCACTTTTGCAATCAACTCTGTTTTTTGCTTAACTTGTCTTTACGCATTTCATGTTTTCTTCTTTCTTCCCTTTTTTTCCACACACGGCCTTAATTCCGTTTAACATTGTTTCCCAGCTGATAGACTTATAGACATATTCCAGTGATTATTTACTTAAAATAAAAGTCGGTCACAAGAGAAAGACAACAGTAATCAGAATGATTCGGTCTGGTCCGAATGGATTCGGTGCGAAATGAAATGGAAATGTCACAGACCGTATGTTAAAGTAGGAGGAGGTAGTTTTATCTACTCTGTTTTTTGCTATACTTCATTTTCATTCTTTTTCCCACCCTTCCTTTAATATCCCTAACAGTTAACTAAATCTTTTTTTATCCCATTTAAGCTTCAGGCTTGGTGCTCAGGAAGGATGAGGTAGTAAGATTCAGGTAGTACACGACTAAAGTTGAAGAATTATATACATTTCGTAGATCAAAGAGAAAACGTGTATTCATCGTGTGTACTTTTGAAATTACGGATCCTCTTTACATTAAAAATTAATGGAACCCAGCTTTAAAGAAAATACATAAATGTCAAGGATTTTATAAAACCTGGAAAGATTTAGGAGAATAATGCCATTAGGATGTAGGTTACAATATGCTTCTAGAATTGATTCATGCCCTAAGAATGTGTTTGTTCTTGTTATGAAGCAGTAATATACGAATATAGTAAATAAAGTGACTGATCTATATGTGTCAAAGCACGACTCTGAACAGGAAGGCGGACTTAGGTAGAGTTAACGTTACTGTAATGAAAGAGAATCTATTCTCGACTTCTTTCCCATTTTGCTCTAACGTCTTCCGTCTCAGTTTTTCTGCTCGTCATCGTCAAAAATTCGGGAGAATCCTTTTGTCTTATTGGTTCAACGAAGACCAATGCTCCGCTGTAGCTTAAAACAAAACTGGTATATTTATAAAAGGCAAACAGAGAAATATTATGATGTTTATGAAATTCATCCTTGATGTTGGGCTTAATGAAGTCTTTTGGTTTCTGTACAGTAAGACGAAAAAGTAAATAGAAGAAATCTTGACAAGAATCAGTAAAATTTTCAACTTTAATTGGTCATTAAGACTATTAAATCAAGGTTGCTTGATACTTGGGGCTATACGCAAGTTCTTTGGGTTTGGAAAGCACAGCATTGTTAAATAAAAAAAATGTATCGTGGTTACATGGCTAAATTAATTACGATCTGTTTCTGTAAGACACATTAAAATGAAATCTTCCCTGGGTTATTGAAAGGTTACTCAGCTTATGACTTCAACTTTTTTTTACATATATATTTTTGTAAGAAAACGAAATTATTTGAGGTTTTTATGCGTTGCACTTTGCATGCGAAAAAAATAACATAGAAAATATTTGAAATTATCCAGTTTAAGCGGATAGCATCCATGTTTAGTGCAATGGCCCCTGACACTCTTAATAGCTACAGCACGGTGTTTTGGCCAATAATTATCAGTCATTTTGGGGGGTTGTATGTTTAAAGGCGTTTCCATACGGGGTTCTCGGCAACGAACAAAATTATTCATCTGCATCTTTGCTATGAGTATTAGATAAGTGATGGGTAAGTAGAGATTTGTACATTATGCCGCTAAGGCGAAAACGCCAACAGCTATTCCTTATTCTTGACCTGCCAGCCATGAATAGGCAGAAATTCTTTGAAGAATTTCCTTGACTTATGAAGTTTCCACGATACGTGATGGAAAAAATAAGCCAATGATCAGTGTGTCTCCCGTTGGGAGGTATTGCCTTCAGTGTACCTCAAGCGGTGCACTGTAGGCATTACTTAAGGTTCTTTGCAGCATACTTTCGACCCATAGCTGCAACCCCTTTCATTCCTATTACTGTACCGTCATTCATATTCTCTTTCTTCCATCTTACTTCCCATCCCCTCCTAACAATGTTTAGAGTGTAACTGCGAGGTTGTCCTCCTGTTACACCTTTCAAACATTTTTATTCTCAATTTCCCTTTCAGCGTTAAATGACCTCATAGGTACCAACGCTTTACCTTTGGCCTAAATTTTATACTCTATATTCCATTCCATTTATTTATGAGTCAGTCATTCTGTTTTGAAGGTGATGTGGTTTTGATTATGCTACAACACATGACTGGGATATGGTAATATATAATTGTACGGAAATGTATTACGTCGCTGGTACAGTGTGAAGGCGAACCCTCTAATTAACTACTCTGTCTTTCATTTCGTGTATGCTTGATTTAAGGTGTCCCTCTATTGATACTTTAGTTATTACCCATGCTTTATTTTTACAATAGACGTGAGGGATGATGTCTGATGCGGTTGGATTTTTCAGTAAATGTTAATTAAGAATGTTTAGAAGTGTTTAGTGCACCCGAAGAAAGGTTATTTTTACAATCAATCTTGCCAGTTAGAAATTTATTTCACAAAATTCACCTCACTAACAAAAGGCTTGCGTTTGATTCAGTCTTGGTGGAGCGCTTTTGACTCGTTCTGTTAAGTCCCATTGTATCTTTTGGCCCAAGCAGTTACGGTTAATCACTTGATACGTAGTCGACTGTGGTAGGTCGCAACGAGGGCTGAGAAAGGCATAGGACTAGCCATCTTTTTCCAGCCACACAGAGAACGGGAATGGTAACACCTCCCGAAGTCACGCCTTTAAGGAAGAAGGACTTGTAAGAAGTTTTCAGTAATACACTTATGTGTTGAATCTTCTAGCCCACGGCTTCTCAGCCAATAGGCCATGTAGGGCCACGGGGCATTTCTAATTGGGCCCTGAAGACTGACCTACCCAGTGTTACTGGCAGCTTTTTTTTTCGCGGATACGCAAAGCAAATCCACGTGGACTTGGGACTCTTACCTCGGGGGAAACCCCCCCCCATAAAAAAAAAACAGAGAGAGAGAGACGCCTGTATGTTCTGTTACTTTATGAGGTGAACATTTTTTCTTTTTTTATTATTGCTTGCTAGTGTTCTTCTTTCCAGTCTTGTTCACCTTCGGAGACTACAAAAAAAAGTTCTTAATTTTTTTGTATACTTTTGGTTTCGCTCTATAATTATCATCATTTGGGTCACCATATTTGCATAGCAGTTTATGCAAGTATCTATTTTCAGTTCTTAAGTATTTTTTTTATGTTGCTGTAGTACACTTAAATTTCCTTTTAAATAAATTGGCAGTTATTTCTTCTTTTCATAAAAGGAACTTTTACGAAAACTTGGTTTAATTTTATTATCAGTTGACGAAACAATTGATCACTTTTACCCATATTTTGTTCATGCATCCTTTTAATGACCTTGAATTGATTTGTTTTTCTTTAACATACGCATCTTTGTATATATACATTTAATTAATCTCTGTTTATTTACTTTCTTCTTTCTATCCTTCCCTGCCTACCTGTATAACCTGTTTTGACATTTAATTACTTATGTAAATTATTTTTTTCCAGAATAAAATGTATATGTATATGTGTATATATATATATATATATATATATATATATATATATATATATATATATATATATATAATATATAATAAAATATATATATATATATATATATTATATATATATATATATATATATATATATACACTGATTAATTTTTTAATTTCTGTAATAAGGGATAGAAATAGCGTGCGTCAAGACATATGTTCCAGCCTAATAGAGTTCTGTGTAATAGCCCTATTGGTATGCATATGGTTAAGATCTTTTTTCTCTCTCTCCACGCGCTACTTAGAAATTCATGGGAGGTAATTACTGCCGAGTGTCATTTGAAACATTCATTTAAACACGAACCCTGTAATAATGAAATTCCTTCACTTTTAGATGCAAAGGGTCTCTCTGCTCCCAGTGTGTTAATATATTATCAATAGACATCCCTTATTACCATGTTAATTACGTGATCATCACATTAGACTGGGACTTTATTAGAATAAGACTTACGAGTTACTACATAATTGGTTCTACCCGTGATCTCATGTATATTTTAATTGATATCTCTCCTACGGTAACATTTCCTTGAAATGGAGAGTCTTCTGTACTGCGTGAATTGCCTTGAATATTTAAATCCTTCCAAACCATAAAGTGAAAAATTTGTCTTATTAAAGCGGAATTTTTATTAAAGTCCTGAATTTAAATCCACCTGCTGATATGAAATGAAAGTGAATTGTCTTATTAAAGGAATCTTGTCATTAAATATTTAAATCCTCTCAATTGACATGAAAGTGAATTTGTGTCATTAAATTGCCCTGAATATGTAATTCCTCTCAATTGACATGAAAGTGAATTTGTGTCTTTATTAAAGCGAATTTGTGTAATTAAATTTCCTTGAATGTGTAAATCCACTCAGGTGACATGAAATGAAAGTGAATTTGTGTCTTATTAAAGCGAATTTGTCATTAAATTGCCTTGAATATTTAAATCTTCTCAGTTGACATGAAATGAAGTTGAAATTGTTTCTTATTAAATGTTTGGGTGAGTAGCATTTTAATCGGTACCTTTTAAATAAATTCTGTGGTTTTAAATTAAAAGGTGAGTTTATTTGTGAGGCGGTGGGTTGGGGGAGGTATTTTGTTCATGGGTAGAATTTGTCATTTTTACTGTTAATTTAAGTTAAGAATTATATTTAATTTTTAGTCGTGTGTTAAAACTTACTCCATATTTTTTACTTAATTTTACCATGTATAAATCTGGACCGTGTTCTTCCAACTCATAGAGAGAGAGAGAGAGAGAGAGAGAGAGAGAGAGAGAGAGAGAGAGAGAGAGAGAGAGAGAGAGAGAGAGAGAGAGAGAGGAGAATGATGGAATTTGTATTTAAAGAGATTGAGAGGATGAGTTCCGGACGTCAGTTGGGTGCCACACCATTTCGGCTGGAGGTGACAGGTCGTGAGGCCAAGAAAATTAAGACCTATAGGGCCGTGGAGTGAAAGGGAAGAGCGATAAGGTCCTTTTGTAAAAGCATGCTGGTGAACAAAAGCTAAGAGGAGTGAAAGGAGAGAATGGAAAACAAGGGAAGGGTCGCGGTAACTAAGAGAGAGCGTAGTAGATAGGAAAAGAGAGGTTGGTGAAAGAAAAGGCAGCAGTGGAAAGAAGAGAGGAAGGGTAACTGTAGGAATGACGAAAACAACTAAAAAGAAAAGTTGACAGTTAAAAAAGTGGGGAGAGAGAGAGAGAGAGAGAGAGAGAGAGAGAGAGAGAGAGAGAGAGAGAGAGAGAGAGAGAAGGGGTTAAGGAAATCAAACAAGAAACAGATGTGAAACGTATATGAAAGAACGTGTTGGGAAATACCAGGTCAGAATAGAAAAGGCATGTGAGACAAAACAGGAGAAAAAAAATGGAGTAGAAATGAGAATGTAATGATATTTGCAAGGATGTCAGGGAAGCGTAACCCGAAACGAGATAATGATAGAGTTCAGGAAAGAAATATTGACGATGAAACGGAAGGTCCCGAAGGATTATTTCGACTTTGGGAAACCTTTGTAATTATATTAATGTCGCCGTAAAGAGGCCAGGTATATCAGATACATCTCTTAATTGGTCATTGCGTCATACCAAACATTGGCGCCGTCTAACATCGAGGTTTTGTTTTCTTTTTCTTCACTGGGAAAGTCGGTTTAAGGTTCGAAAACAATTTCTTCAGGCTAAAGCTCTAGGTACGGGCTTTTCTCTGAACGAGAGCTTGAACTGGCATAAGGACAGCTTTATTTTGCCAAAATTCCTCTTTATACAGTAATTTAACCCACATATTTAAACGCTACCGTCATTAAATATATCAGAAAATTATGGATAAATATTCGGAATGTGCAGTAAATGTTAATTATTGATTTACAAATTGGACGAAACTTTCGTTATTAGTTCGAATTTAATCTTGACTGGTCGTAGTGCTCAGGGCCAACTGTTGTCACAACAGGTGTCAAATTACTTTGCGACCCCTGACGCTTTCAAGGAAGACGATGTGTCATCTTTGTTAGATGGCAGAATAAAGATTTCAGGTGTTCCGTTATAAAGGGAGCTGAGATTTTGTTACCAGTCGTTTTGTATGTTATATTCGGCGAGAAGACCTTTTTATTAACTAGGAAACACTTCTGCATTATCTGTTTATGTTTTAATTTCTTGTGTAAACTCCTTAAGACAAATATTTTGCGTATTTTACATGTTACCGGCGCAACTAATTGTGTAATAATTACTGTACCAGCGAAACCATTCCTCTTTTTGGTTTATTTAGTTAACCTCTACGCATAACAAGTATGATAAAAGACTTGTGTGCTTATAAACATAATAGCATTCTGGCTAGGGTAAGACGCTGAGTGCCTGAAGGTACATCTGATCATTTTTTCAAGTTAGTTTGATACGAAAGAAGTGAGGGTGAAAAAAAGACTTTAGGGAAAAACGTGGAAACTGGAGCAATATGAGAAGAAGTTTGTAAAATTCAGGGATGCGGTCATAGAGTAAGTGGGAAGCATATGTGGTTTTAGGAGGGTAGGAAGAAGGGATTAAAAACTGATTACATGAGGTGGATTTGAAAACATAAGGGAAAATAATGTAAAGAATAATAGAAGAATGCACACAGTAGTCAAGAATCAGGTGAGGGAAAAAAGGAGGGAGGGAGAAGGTGAGCAAGGACTTTAGGAAGAGTAAGTTATAAGTTCTACGAGGAAGTAAATGTACAGAGAAAGATTAATGAGCAACTGGATCTCAGATTCAAAGATGCGAATGAAAATACTATGAGAAGAGATTTCAGTCGTAGGTTGATGGTGTGGATATTTTAAAGGTCATTGAATTTGGAGACTAGAAGACAAGAATAAAGTCATGGTAACAGGGGTTAGTGTAAGTTTGAGAATGGTGGTGGAAGGGACAATTTAGGTTGTTGGGAAGATGGAAAGACATCAGGTGATGATGGAATTACAAGGGAATTGCTGCAGTGTGGTGATGGAATTGTGTTCAAGTCGCTGACCAGGCTGAGTAAGATATGTTTGTTTAATGAAGTTCCAAGGGAATGGACGAGAGTAGCCATTTTTTTCTTTAAGGCAAAAGGTGATAAAGAACACTAAGAATTATTTCGGTCTAATATTAATAAGAAAGCAGTGGATGGGGCATGTTAGGTTTTGAGTGAGAGAGTAAAACAGTGACTGAAAGGTTTATATGGAAAAGACATTGTGGGTTTCAACAAGGAAGAGTGTCTGAATCAGATGTTTGTTTTGAAACAGTTTTGTAAGAAGTTCAAGAGTAAAGGGAAAAATCTGTAAGTCACACACTTAGGCATTGAAAACAACAGTGAGGACGGTGTTATAAATCTACCGTTTAGATCCCTTAAAAAATATTGTGCCTGGGGCAAAGTGGGTGGTAGCGTATGTAGGCAGGAGTGTGACTGGTTTGGTGTAAAAGTGGGTCTGAGACAAAGGTTTGTTATGTCTCCTTGGCTGTTCAGCATCTTTCTAGAAGGAGCAATCAGAGATTAGAGAAAAGAAATAAGATGTAAATATAAAGTCGTGGGGTGAAAACATGGGTTGTGATTTTATAAATGAACGGATGGTTTTTTTGCAGATAATACAATTGCTGAATGGATGCATTGAAGACATAACTACGAAGACCAGTCACAGCCGCTGAAAGTATATGAGGAGATGAGGAGGAATTTGAGAATAAATGTGAATAAGGGTAAAGTTATGATGGTAAATGGAAATTAGAAATATAAGCAAGGAAGGAAGGTAACCGGGATGTGTATGAAAGATAGGGGGGAAGTTTGGGGTGTCTAGGGAAGCCAAGGCTGCAATCGTATGAAAGAATTGTTAACCAACTTTGTTTTGATGGAAGTGAAGTGTGGATGCTGAATAAAAATGAATGTTGAGAGATTAAGGCAGTAGAGATAAATTATTCGCACAGTACGTGTGGCATAAGAAGAAATGAAAGGTTGGGAAATGTCGAGATAGGAAGAGAAGTGGTAAAAAGGTCAGCGTAGATGAAGTTGGAACAGAGTTTTGTGGGGTAAATTAGCCATGTGGAAAAAACGGAGAAAGGTTAGCAAGTGAAAAGGGTGTGCATTTCGGAAGTAGTAGGAAGAAGAAGGATAGGAAAACCTAGAAAGAATTGTACAGATGACGTAAATAATGGGGTGGAAGGACGGTCCCCTTTATGATTGTTATGATATATATATATATATATATATATATATATATATATATATATATATATATATATATATATGCATGTGTGTGTATGTATGTTAGAATATTATTAATACACACTATTATATATATATATATATATATATATATATATATATATATATATATATATATATATATATATATATATATATATGTGTTGTGTATATGTATATATGTATGTGTGTACATAGTACATGTGTGTTATGTGTACGCATTTCTTAAGATATTGTGTTTATCTACATAGAATCATGTATAAGAAAAAAGTTCCCTACCTGCGCTTTGTAGACCAAAATCAAACTATGAGATTTCATGTGTGTAATCAACTGATTCAGTTGTATTTTGAAGGATTATGTGATGGATCTTAAGTCCGCAGCAAATCCTATAAACACTTGTATATTATATGTTATTTCTTTTTGATCATATTTCATTTTGATATAGCATGGAGAAAGTCACTGTGAAAACTTAGAGGGAAAAGCAAGGCATATTCTTACGGCCAGTTGGCTCAGTGAAATTTTAATGTTATCATTTGGACACTAAAGGATAAGTATATAGTTTAGAAAAATGAAAAGTGCATTTTTCCACTTCATGTTGCGAAGGTGTGGAATGGAATTTCTTAGTTGTAGTTTACTTGTTATAGTAAAGGTCAAGGTTATTTAGGTATCTTTAATCAAAGATAGCATATGACAAAGTTTATTTATTTTGTATTACTTATTTGGCCATTTATTGATTTATTTTAGATCCGCTAAATTAGTGAGGCATGTTATTTCTTCACCTTCAGTGTGTGTATGTTCAGTTCATGCGGGCATTCATCTGTTAATTCATCCACTTATCACTCATACATTGATTTATTTAAAAAGACGTGTGTGTATGTGTATATATATATGTTTGTGTGTGTATGAATTAGTCAGTTTTTTATACCATACTTTATTGACTGATGCTTATGTTTTGAAAAAACGGTTAACCGTCTGTAATACCGGTTAACTAGTTGGCGTAAATTGTTCGTTTCGGAGATTTTGGTCTTGTCTAGTCAAGTGCTGGCAATAAAGTATATTCACTTGTTTTCTTCCTTATTATGGGATGAAAAGGTTATGCTACGTTCTTATTTCAAAAGGAATTTTTACTTTCTTCTGTAATTTCTCTGAGGTCACTTTTCGCTTTTTGAGATTTCATTGATTTGCCAACAACTCAGATATGCTTTATCTCATGATTTTTGCCTAATTGACAGAAAACAAACCATTCTGCGTAACTGTACATCTTTGAAGACCGTCTATTTCGTGTAACCCTTCATCCTTGTGTAAGTTTTCTTTCTTTAAAGTATTAATTCTTCACGACCCTAGTCTTTGAATGCCATTTATTTGGTATAACTATAATTTTTTTTAAATTAACTATTTTGTATGACCGTACATTTTGAGTTCCATCTGTTTTTTGCAACTCTCATTTTTGTAAGCCATCCATTCTGCATAACCTTTTCTCTTTGAAGATCATTTCTTTTGTATAACCTTAAAACCATTCTTTATGTGTGACCATAAGACTTTGAAGGTCATATATTTTCTCTAACGTTCATTTTCCAATATCGTTTTTATCTGATTTATATATTTTTTTTTCTTTTCTATGTAAGCCATCCATTCAACATAACCGAACGTCTTTAAAGGCAATCTGCTTTCCAAACTTCGTTCGTTTAAAGCCATTCATTTTGTATAATCCGGCGTCTTTGAAGCCATCTACATTATGCAACCTTCTTTCTTTAAAAGCCGTCTATCTATTCTGCATGGTCTTGCTTTCTTAAGGACGTCTAATTAGTATAATCTTTATTTTGAAAAGCCATCCATCTGCATGTGTTTTGTGCAACAATCTCTGAGTCATCTATTTTGTGTATATCCATTCTTTGAAAGGAGTCCATTCTGCGTAATCGTACGTTTTTGGAAGCCATCAAATTTTTGTAACCATTCTTCAAAAGCTATCCAATCTGACTGTTTGGTATAATCTTCATTCTTATTTAGCCATCGTATCTGCAAATCCTTTAGTTTTTCAAGGCCATCTGTTTTGTATAACCTTCATTCTTTATTAGCCATCTTTTCTGCATATTTTTAAGTCTTCGAGAGCCATCAGTTTTTCGTATAATTTCCATTCTTTCATAGTCATCCTTTCTGCATATACTCTAGTTTTTGAAGTCCATCTGTTTTGTATAACCTTCATACTTTATTAACCATCCATTATGCGTACCCTTATGTCATCGAAGGACATCTTTTTTGTATAACTTTCATTCTTTATTAGCATTCATTATAAAGTTATCTTACCCAAGGCCATGTAATTCTAGTAACCATCTTGTTTATGTCATGAATTCAAAGTATTCCGTATCCATTAACCTTCACTTTTTGAATGTCACCCAAGTTGCACAATCTTCACTCACTAAAATTCGGTCATTCCGTATGACCTTTACTTTTGAGTGTTACTTCATTTGGTATAAACTCTACCCGATTGTGATTTAAGTACTTTTATGAGTAGATCTCACAACCCATTTTTATTTTATTTGTTTTACGAATGGCAAGTTTGAGAAAGGATGTGCTTACAAAACTGTTTTTGTTGCTTTTTATTTGAGTAAGTTAACTTTTTCGATGTAATGAGCCCTTATAAAAAGGATAATTTCCTATTCACATTCTGAATATTTTGTTTTGTTGGATGCAGAGAAAGAACTGATGGTCAGCATGTGATTCTTTTTGGGCATTATTTAAAATCGAGTAATGCTCATGGAGGACTTTCTATGGCTCAGAGTTAGATCAAGATCCCAAAAGAGGATTTGGTGTGACCTCAAGGCCGATTGAATATCAAATAGTGATTATAGGCGGGGATTTAAATTTGATATCAGAGAACTAGGTGGATTTTTCTTTGACTTGAAATAATTGAGTTGTCTGGATTCCAGTTTGAATTCGTTTCTGCACCGCAGTTTAGTTACGCTTTCATGGAAATTGTGGTTATCAACGTAGAGTGCCATGTAACACTGCATTGTAATATCAATTTTGTGAACGTAGCTATTAAAATGGTGTATATTTCTAAGTTTGTTTTATGAAAGGTTTTTCCGCTTTGTTCATTAGGTCTTCTTCGAAGATCCCTGTCGATAACAGAAAAAAAAGTCTGTGGGAAGATTTGGCAAATAAAGGGGAGGCTACGGGAGCATAAATATAGATGCTTAGAGATAAAGGTGGAAAGCCTTTAGGATGAACAAACGAGACTGAGGGGGGCAGATAACAATAGAACGGGAGAAAGAACATGATAAAGGGAGACAGAAGAACATTCGGCGATGGGCCGATACAGGGAGTACAAAGGTTAAGAACAGCAAGGAGGAGCTATGGGCCTCTCTCGATCGATAGATAGGAGGTAAGCTATTCACTGCACCAAAACCGGAGGGCTCTATTTCCTCTCCTCCTCCCTTCCACCCTCCCTCCCTCCCTGCCATGGCCTCTAGTCTCCCCCCCCCTTTCACCTGTCATCCCCTTCTCCCCTATATCCACGTCTATAACCTTACTTTTCAGGTTGTGCCTCTTTCTGTATTATAAATTCTTTCAACCACCACCAAGCTGATGTCTCTTTTAGGACTCCATGGCATGTGCCCAGGCATGGCGATACGTGTGTGAGTTGTGTTTATGATTTCGTGGCAAAAGATGAGGCTCTTCCTCTGTCTCCTCGTAGATCATGCTGAAATTCGGATATCAGAAAAATACAAAGGAATCTATTAATTTTTGTGGCATCCATTTCATGAAATTCGCATTGTTTCAGTCGCAGAGCATACCTTTGTATTTAGATTATGCAAATAAAGTATATGCAAGTACTGATAATATATTCGAACAAATATGATTATATGCCTATATATTATTAGATATTTTTATATGAAATTCTTTTTAAGCTATTTTTACTTTTCTATTTAAATTTATTACGGGGTCAATAACCTAGGTGTTGTGACGCATAGTTTTAATAGACAATCAATCAGTCAGTCTCTCTCTCTCTCTCTCTCTCGCTGCATTCATTGTTGATGAGCACAGTTTCTGTGACGCCAATTTGTAGTATGAATTAGTCAAATAATGAACCTTGTTTAAGGCTTTGAAAGAAACTTATTATCACGGAAGTTCTAAACTATTTACGATTGCATCAAAATGCGTAATATTAGTTGCTTTTTTAAATAAAACTACAAATCGTGGATATATGTGTGTGTGTGTGTATGTATGCATGTATATATGTATATATGTAGAATCTACTGGTCACTTTTTACCAGATATTATATGTAATTAGTAATAACCATAATGCCTTGAAACTTCTTTTTGAATTTTCAGTTCTTTTGATACGCTTGTCACTACAAAGCCTTAAGATCCAAGTGCAAGAAATATGAAG
>NC_089765.1:7235875-7248375 GCF_040412425.1 Macrobrachium rosenbergii | reverse complement strand
TAAGAGAAGTTGAACAGAAATGTTTGTGATGTCAAGGAAAGGTTGAAGTTTTATTTTGTCAAAAATCATATATCCTCAACAAAAGGTCGTTTATGTATTGTTAATATGCAGTGTTGCATGAAGCATTTTTAATCGTCACAATAGTACTGTCGCGGTTTTTTGTCATCATTTTACAATATGAAAGAAACATTCGTGTTGCGTCTGTAGTT
The DNA here is from genome assembly GCF_040412425.1 of Macrobrachium rosenbergii. Taxonomy (NCBI): domain Eukaryota; kingdom Metazoa; phylum Arthropoda; class Malacostraca; order Decapoda; family Palaemonidae; genus Macrobrachium; species Macrobrachium rosenbergii. Next base: position 7,248,166 of record NC_089765.1, on the reverse strand, counting down.
TTTCCGTATTACGGAATATTGCAGGAAGAATATTCATTTTATAGACGTGTTCAAATTATTATATATCTGTGAACTCCATCATATTTAAAATCTCAACATTTATAGGTGTATTTAAATGAACCTCGTGGAATATTTCATACTACATTTCTGTAGTCGGCAGGATATGAAATTTAAAATCTCAACATTTAAAGGTGCATTTAAATGAATCTCGTGGATTATTTCATACTGCATTTCTGTAGTCGGCAGTATATGAAACTAAGTTCATAGTTATGTGAAAAATAAGAATTAACTTGAATGCCCAGATTTATAGATGTTTCGTTATCTATTTTGAATTACTTTGTTCTCATCCTTGCTTGCCGCAAACTTCTTTTTTTGTCTATTGGAAGTCTTTTTCCTATGAATTTCGCCGTTGTGTCGTCTCTGATGAGGAGTTTTCCTTACTTTATATTGTATTCTTTTAAGAGAAACTATAAATTTTCTATTATTTTTAATCATCTTTTACCATTTTTATATATGGGCAATCGTATATTTCTTTCGTTAGTGTTACTTATTTTTTCGATGTGGACTATTTTTATTCGTTTTTCTGTATTTTTTTTTTAGTTTTTTTACCTGTGTCAGCCTGTGTGTGTGCGTTAACAAATTCTTTCTAGGACATTTAAAGAATTTGATGAAACTTCTCGAGAACATCCATTGGGTGATCACCTCTAGTTGATAAACGCCGTCGATGAAGATGTACTTTGAATGTTTTTTCTTCAGCCCGAAACTTTAAACGAGGTCTGTGAATTAGAACAGATGCTCGGTTTATGATGGGCAGTAACGATTTTTCCGCCTGTACGTGTGTGTGTGTGTTGAATGGAGACTGAACACAAGATATAATTAATAAGAGAAATGATTTAACTGTCACTTTTTAAAAAAATTTTCCGAGGTCTGAGCTTGTGATTTTAAAGGTTTGATTTTTAAAAAACGGGTGATGTTATGTGACTTTTTTTTTTTTATTATTTTAGTACATGTAGGTTGCAGAGTAATGATTGCAGACACGGTTTCAGAGGAAATATGTTTATAATAACGTGTCCTTGGTTCTTACGGTCTTCGCCAATGTTTGTAATTTGAAACGCGGCCCTCCTGGGTAGTGTCTCTTGATTGTCTCCTGTTACGACGGTGTACTTATGGAACTACACGTGATGGAGAACTGCTATTCTCTCACACCCAGCTCTTTAGGACACTGTAATAAGGCAATCCCCATTCCTGTGGAGAGTTGTATATCACATTACCCTTACCATAGAAGTCCCTAAAATCCCTGTAACCCAATAGGCGATAATTTTATTGGGACCTCAGTGCACGAGAATGATATCGCTATCGGCGATACTCAATCAGAGATGCCTCACACCCTTGGACGTCCTTTGCAACGCTGCGTTTTGTAAATCATTAACCCCGACCCCTCTCATGCAAGGCTGCCTTAAAGACCCCATAACGTCTTGGTGACTCCCTATTCTTTAGCCATAACCTCCACGCCCACTTGAGCAGCAGCACAGCCCAAGACCACCGTAACCCCCATAGGCAGCGACCCGCATCCCCGCCCGGGCCTTCAGGAACATCGAGAGGGGTGAAAGTCTTGTGGTCTTACCTTTGAGTGATGCCCACTCCCCATACAACCAACTCCCTCAGGGTACCACGCACTCCCCTGTGTTACATATATCCTCACGAACCAAACTTGTGGATCGAAGCGATCTGGAGTGATCAAGCAGAACGGTATGGACGGATTTACTTTGTTTTAACAGACGTCCATTATCCTTCCCCACCCTGCTTCCTGTTTTCCACCCCGTGAGATTTCCGTTACCTTTGGATGTCTGCCATTCGAGATGGCTATATATAGGCAGTTTTAAGAGACTGGCGTCCTTCCAGAGTAGGTCTTTCAATCATATTTTTCTAAAATTAATGAGGCAATTTCTTATTTGTCTTTATTACTGTTCACCTCATGCGTGCATGAATAATATATTTATACTTTTGTATGTGTGCTTGTATGTATGTATGTATATGTTATAGATAGGCACATACATACAGTACAGTATATAGATAGTATATATATATATATATATATATATATATATATATATATATATATATATATATATATATATATATATATATATATATATAATACATGTAATATATATGTGTGTGTTTGTGTGCCTTGGAATAAATTGCATCCAAAGCGAATGAAAACTGATGTGTACTTTTGTACTGGGTGTTGATAGCCTGGTGTTCAAAGTCACTATTGTTGTTTCTAAACCAAAAGGCTACGGTTCGAATCCTCGCTGGCGTATAAGCACTTATCAGTGTTAATTACTTTGGATTTTAAGCTTTCACAATGTGCAGTGAATTGTATATTAAATGATATTTAAAGCTTAAGCTTTGTGACAAAAATTCGTATATATATGTATACTTATATCCTTATAACAGTTTTCGAAAACTGTTATAAAGAAAATAGAGAAGACCTATACAACATCAATGCAACTGATGTAGCAGTTTCTTTCAATAGCACTTGCTTGAAAGAGGAACTCTTACCAATAATAATAATAATAATAATGACTTGAAAATAGCTGTCAGTTATGTGCAAGAACTTCTATATTCCAAGCTGTTTTAGTAACACTTGAATTAGTAAGTTGTCGGTGAACAAAGGCCACTAAGTATTTTCTCTATACAAGACATGACAAGCTGAAATTGGAATTCGAAAATCTGATGATAATAGATTGAATAAACATAACTTGAATTTGAATGGAATGTAATTCTCATTGAGCATAAAATCTGCATGCGTCTTTACCTCTCCTTAATGTATTTTTTTTTTTTTGCATCTTAAGAATTTAATGAAATAGTTATGTGTTTTGTATTTTAACTGCTTCCATCCTTCAACTCTTCCAGTTTGTTTTTAATTTAAACAGCGTTAATAATAATAATAATAATAATAATAATAATAATAATAATAATAATAAGAAACAAATCTACAGTTATTTATGGGTGCGTATATTAAAAATAGCTGTGGATTTGTTTCTCCATTTCAAGATTCATGTTAAAATGTGTAAATTTTAATTTAATAATACTAATAATAATGCAGAAACAAATCTGCAGTTATTTATGGGAACGTATATTTAAAATAACTGTGGATTTGTTTCTCCATTCCAAGACTCACGTTACCGTGTGTAATTTAATAATAATAATAATAATAATAATAATAATCATAATAATAATAATAATGCAGTCCATTGTCCAAAGCTAGAGAAAAAATGCAACGCAATAGCATCCACTGTTACAGTGATGGATGAAAGCGAAGCGCATTGAGCAGAGTTCGAGACCTGCTGACAACGAAACATGAGCTAACCCCGAGACGATGACACAAATATTAAGTATCGCTGCTCGATCGCGATCCGAGCGGGTTTCCTTAATGGCTTCATTCAGACGGTTCACGTGCGAGCGCTGAACTGTTCCTTTGTTATTCCCCAGTTCTTTTCTTCGCTCGCTCTTGTTCCTTTTCGCCTGTCTGTTGCTGCCGGTTGAAGAAAGTCGCGGTCTTTGCGGCAGCTTTCGACACTGATTTGCTTCGTGGTGTGTGTGTGTGTATATGTATATATATGTATGTATACATAAACTATATATATACATATATATATATATATATATATATATATATATATATATATATATATATATATATATATATATATATATATATATATATATATAATGTATGTGTATACACATTTTCATCCTTCAAAATGCAACTGAGATTTGTTGTGAAACGTCGGCATAAGAGACTGAAATGTATTGTTTTTTCCTTTCTCGTTTCCGCGTATATAACACCGGAAACTGGGGAACTGTCTGCAGTAAGTATCATGTGCCCACCTGTCATCCTTGAATTAATAACGTTTCATGGTGTCATCAATATGTTGGTAACCACTCTCCAAGACTGCCCTCTCACCCCGAGTCTCTGTTTTATATTTTCCTTCCATTTTTCCTATCAGTGACATTATGAAAGTTTCCAAGGAGTTCCCGAAAGAATGTCAGTCGTATTCAGTCGTATTTATGCAAGATCACCAACTTACCTTCATGCATTATGATAATGTTTTCCTCTACTTCCTTGTTTCGATAGGTGAAGAAGCCTTGTAAATACCATAATGCTTAGGTCTCTGTCTAATAAGCGAAGGTTTTGTTTTTCAGTTAATATACGTATTGATTACCGGTAAGTTGTATCTTTGTTGCCCTATTCACAGTTGGGTTTCATGTTTTGTTTCTTCATGTTTAATTTCTTATTACCCCCCTTTTTTTTTAGCTATTCCCGTACGACACTTAGATTTCTTTTTCACTGTGGTATTCTGTAAAATGCTAAGTTTGTTAATGGATCTTAATATTTTCAAGCTGGTGTGACTTCTCACTTTTCATTATTGACACAAATTCTTCCATTCTCAAATATTTCTCTGAAAACATAGTTTAAATAAACAGTATTTATTCCTGTGGACAGTTAAAGCCACAGTTTCTCCCTCGAGTGAAAACGGAAGTTATTTTTCTTTATTTGATTTTGAAATAATTTCCACTCCATTCTGTTCTCTTTCAAGCTGTTCTCTTCCTGGAAGACCGCACGTTCATTTTCCTGCTTCTTGCCTTTCCAAACTAAATGGTGAAATTTAATCCTTTTTGTATCAAGTTGGTGTTAATAAGCAGATGGCTTGCGGGTAGGAAGGCGGTTTTATGTGTGTATAAGGGCAGATAGGTTGGCCATTAGGACCGCAATTTAAGGTATTAGATTTCATGTTTATGGCCGTCGAGCCGACTATGCGTAGAATAGGATCATAAAGTCTCGGCCTTTTATATTTATCTTTCGTAATATGCTTCATTTAATTGAATTCTGGTTTATAGTGTAAATTATCTTGACGAATGATGGGATAACGTGTAATTAGGATTACGCATTTTTTCAAAAGGGTTATTAGCTTTTTTAATTGTGGGCTAAACTGTGCGGCGGAAGGGGAATTTTAATCTCGTTTCCTAATTGTACATTTAGCAAGAACAGAATTTATAGATGCACGGGTACAAAGGTGTACACCTGCGGAGGACAGGCAGAGCAGCAAATTATTTAATGGAGTTGATGGTCATCCTGCCATACCTCTCTTACATGCAATGCGTTAATGAAACCTGTGATTAGCCCTCTCTCTCTCTCTCTCTCTCTCATTTCCACTTCATCTTCACTTCATCTTCATCATTTCTTGACCTTTGAACCTATGCCTTTAAAGAGCGGTGAATGGACATTGCTTATAGGTGTTCCCTTTTGCCGATGGAGTATTTTCTAGATATATTCCCGTCTCCGCGTTTTCAGTTTTTATTTGTTTGCTCTGACTTTAACGACATTGTACTGGTACATTTTTTCTGTTTCCTTTTCTCTTCTGTTTGGAAAAACCAAACGTAGCCTTGGATAAACCCGGCCGGAATGACGTTATTTTGTTGGCATATGCCCGATAATAACATTAGAAAATAGTGAAATAGGTAAATAATTAGTTTGTGAAGATATTTTTCTTAATATATAAATAGAGAAAAAAGATCACTAACGTTTAATTATAAAGTAAAAGAAGTTAATTATTAGTAAGTGATAAAATTTTATGATAGATTGTTCCTGTTCACACTCGGAAATTGAAAGAATATAGAAAGTGAGTAAGGATGACAATTTCTTAAGCAGTGAGTCACAAGAAATGAAGGTAATTAAAACAAACGAGACTTGTAACGTCGACAACGTGGCATCACGATGATGCAAGTATGTTTTGACTGTGTATGATTAAGTGTACTTAAAAGGATATAAGCCCCTGTAGATGGAGCCAGTGCGGGGCCTTAAGTGGGATTTGGGATGAGGGCGACTTTAGCAGATTATGTTTAAAGGGAGAGCGATGGGGGGGAGAGATTGGAGTAATTGACTGCATTTCGCCGTGGCCATCTACGGGAGGAAAGCCCCCTGTAATCCAGGCCTTCTCCCCCCCTCCCCTTTCCCGTGTACGCAAGCACACTTTTATGGCAGCCCGCGTTCGCTTTTATCTACGGGGCTAGGGTTTTTTTTTATTTTTTTTTATTTTTACTCGTTCTTTCTGTTCTTTAGACATTGAATGGGAGGACATGTTTGGAAAATTTTGCCTTTTTTTATTTTTTCTTAATTTTCTCTTGCTATTGATAGAATTTTGTTTTAAATGCTCTCTCTCTCTCCCCATTGCTGTTGATAGAATTTTGTTCTTGTTCTAGATCTCTCTCTCTCTCTCTCTCTCTCTCTCTCGTTGTTGATAGAATTTTGTTCTAAATGCACTCTCTCTCTCTCTCTCTCTCTCTCTCTCTCTCTCTCTCTCTCTCTCTCTCTCTCTCTCTCCCAAGCTATTGCAGAAAGAGTTCGCTACATCAATTTGGATACTATTTACAGTTTTTGATTTTTACATAACTGTGAGGTAGATTTACGCGCACTACATATGTCAACAGTTTTATTTTCCCTGTAAATATATTGTAATTTTTTTGTGTTATTATTTTTTGCCTTCGGAACCAAATCCAAATAAAAATATATATAAAAACGTTTATATTTATACATTTTTATGTTTTGAAATTTTTGCTATTCATTTTTCTTTTATTTTTTTTTATTCAATACGATAGATTTATTGAAGGTCTTTATCGAGAATTGCTCGTGACTGAGGAGTTTTTTTCTTTTCTGAATTTATTTAGTTGTTAAACTAAATTCAAATCGACTTTTTTTGGGCTTTGCATGGCATACTTTATTTGTGTAGGATATTTTGGACCTCTGGACTCTGACCGACCTGCCGAGACGGAATTTAGCTAGATAAAGTATTAAAAATCAATTTGTATTTCTCAAATTTTCCTATTAGCCTATTTAGCTGCGCGTTTGCTAAGAGCAAATAGGGAATACAGTTTCTCTCTTAGATGATTAAAATTCCAACGAATATTCCAACGTCTGAATTCTGCAAGCACCGTAAGTGCATGATATTCGCTCAAGTTATGCGAGACTAGAATTAAAACTGACCTCCGTACGTTGCATCCACTTTCGTAAACAAAACTTCGTTCCGTCGGAATCAACGAATATAATTTGTACTGTAAAGTCACTAGCCCATTAACTCCATTAACCTTTTGCTCGCTTTTCACTCGCGAAAGACAAAGCTGAAGGGAATGAGGCTGGGTTCAAGGTTATACCATTCTGGATTTATAACGCTTAAGTATTCTCTATATGAATCGACACTGTGCATCCTTTCCTTACCCCTTACACCCCCTTTCCCCCCTCCCTCCACTACACTACCCGCGGTAATTACCCTGTCAGACTGCTTCGGGGTGTTGAGTAATCAGATGCTCTTTCGTGTCCTGATGGTAAACTTTATACAATATTCGTTTTCCACAGTCCTAGACTTGCGTTGGAGAGTTTTCAATTATTTGATTATTTTAGGTGATTTTTCGAAATCGTTAACTTTCATTTCTCGCTGGAGTTTTGGTGGTAGTTATTATAAAGGTGGAATACAGATAAATTCAGTAAAAGTACCAAAACTTTAGATGTTTGTATAAATATATATTATTTTGGGCGAAATATTTATCACTTCATGGAAGTTCACAAATTGCCTGCGCAAAAGCAAATGATGTATGGTTGAAATAATTTTCTTGTTTTATTTGTTTTCATTTGTTTCTTTAATATTATGCTGTTTCTCCTAACAGGGGTTAGCTCTGGAGAAAGTAAAATCTCAGTGATAACGGCTGCAAACCTACTATAAACTGCTGATTCGTGGATCAATCCCCTCGGCAGAACTTCCACAACATTGCTCCTTTCATAACCAAATCAGAGTGTCATTAGCAGGCCGTCAAATCCCCCTACACACACACACACACACACACACACACACACGCACACTGAGATTTGAAGGACCTTAATAAATCAAAAGAAAAGGACCTGGGAGAGAACAAATCTATTTGGGATGCTGCTAAATAGTTACAGAGGAAAGGGTGCTTGAAGCACTGTCAGTTGCAGAAGAAACAGATTGGCCTACAGCCAGGATGAAGTCACAAGCAAGGATTTTGGCTAAAATAGCCTTAAGCCAGACCTTGAGGGTGGCAAGACCAGTGGCATAGGATTTCCCAAAGTTCCAGAGAGAGGATAACCAGTTGACCCTCCTTATGGAATCCATATTGATGGCCAGAGAGGTCTTTTAGATTAAAAATGGATTAGGCCGCATAAATCCGTAGAATTTCAAAGATTTGCTGCAGTAGAGGCAAGAGCAATCGGATAATAATTATAGAAACTAGAATGGACCCCTTTCTATTTCACTGGATGTACAGGTGTGTGCTTTCAACTAGGATATATACTTGCGTTAAAGACGAGTGAAAAAACGATGACAGATTGCCTTGACAAACCAAGAAGCGATGCCATCTGGCACATTGAATTCCCGTACAATAATGTAAGGGGAGTATTGAGTACTCTAAGGGTTTTGCATAACCTTGATGGAAGGCAACGATAGGTGTCAGAAGTTGCATCATCGAAGGATTTGAGATAAGGGAAAAGTAACGTTTTCAAAAGGAGAGACAGCTTCGGTAGCGTTAACTGTTAGATGATGAAGTCAGGCTAATACTTTTCTATTTTAGTAAGAATTCCATACCTCCATGAAATTTATTTATGCAAGGATAAAGTAAAGATTTGAAGGAAGCTAAAGGTCAGATGAGAATGAAATTCAAACGAATACACGTAAATGTCAAGTTGAGGTTAGGGTCCAGCGCTCGGCATCATGACCTAACCGTCATTATCAAATCAGAAAAATGGAAAAAAGTTTGGGGAAAATGCCATAGACGGCAAGTATGAAAGGGAACGGGTTGAGGTGGAAAGTAGAGGAGACTGGGGGAACGAGGCTTTGGTTAGAAGACCAGAAAGTAGGTGGAATATGCAAGGGTCATTTTTCAGGATTAAAAGTAAAGAAAAGGTCATGGGTATTGGCTGCTTTTTATATCGGTCTGGAAATGCACATAGGATTTTTGTGGCGTTCAGATAGTTAAGATCAGAAAATATTACAGCCTTAGAATCCCCGAGGGTTTGTCCTGGAATAGCTCATCAACTCGATTTGGAGTACATTGACATTCCCATTAAAGAAGGAATTCTACCATGGGCTGTAAGGAGTCAGTTTTTCAAAAACATCAATAAAGCAAAGACAGATGGTTGTATGTATATTAACTTCGATTAACATGAAGCTGCTCAGTGGTCTGGTTAAACTATTTAGCAATAATAATAATAACTGAGCAACAGAAGTTAAAATTTTGAATAAATATAAACTCACTGCTTCAGGAGGGTGAAATCGATGGTTTTACTCTCAGCAGAACCACGAAGAAACCAGGGGATTTTCTGTTCTCATTTTGCCGAGAAGGGGCCAGGTGAATGCTGTCGAGGCCCATATTAAAGAAATGAAAAGTAGCCGTTCTTACATAAAAAGGAGAAATTCAAAGGAATATCAAGGTTAAAGAGACAAGGAACCAATTTAATATAGTGAAAGTAAGTTTTGTCAGATGTTATTAATTTGTTTTCATCTCGAATTTAAGACTTGGTATCAGATTTGGCATGTACAGCATTTGTTGTTTAATATATATTTACTTAACAAGAACGTTAATAAAAAAAAACGGGAACAATGCCCTTCATGCCTTTGTTTTTAATTCCTTTTTATCTAAAATGACTCTCTCTCTCTCTCTCTCTCTCTCTCTCTCTCTCTCTCTCTCTCTCTCTGAAAGTTGCAGTGCATAAGCTATATAACCTTTAAAAAATCATGGTGGGATAATGGGCTCTGTTTCAGTTATGCTAACTTCGAACATCAAAGTTTAGAAAGAAACACAGCTGACCTTCCGAAAAAAATTTATATATATATATTTTTTTTTTTGGCTCATGTTCTTCTTTCCAAATGTCACCAGGCTACGTGACCAGCCAAAAACCATTTACTGATGTAAAGTTCTTGGATTATGTATCCGTAATTACCTCTGTGTCTCCCCCCCCCCATTCTCTTTCTCTCCCACCTCATACTTAATCAATTCCTATACTCTCAGTAGTTCCTCAGTCACCCATTACCCCTCTCATACCTCATTCCTGTATCCCACTAGGGCTTCTATTCCTCATCCTCCCCTCCTCTCCTCTTACAATCAACCCTACTTTTCAGACTCTTCAGTCATTTCTTCAGCCTTTCCTCGTCAGTATTTTTGCTCAACCATCCGGTTCACGTACTTTTCCATATGGTAGTGTATAAATGGTTGAACATGATGAGCAATGAGTAGAGAACAACCATTCGTGAGCATCCTTTTTTCTAGCTGTTAAAGTTGGTGATAAATTCTAATGGACACTGCAGTTTAGCGTGCAACGTAGTGAATATATTTTATTCTTTTGGGTAGTCTTCCTTTCATACTTAATTTACAATTAAGTTTTTTTTCTTTTGTTCAGAAACGAACGCGATGTATACCATATGCTACCACAGTTTTGTCGGCTTGGGTTATCAGTCGTAGGAATGACTTTGATAAGAGTTTGCAGTACAGAAAAACCTGATGTTCCTTAGGCCTTTAACTGTTTTCATTACTAACTTTATGAGGGATCTGAATGTTTTTGAAAGATTTAGGTGTAAATATCTGAATAAGAAAAATAGATAGAAATTAACTGGGAAAGGGCTGACGTGCTCATTTTTGCTTCAAGTAATCCAAGCTGCCAGATGTATTTACACATTAGAAATGGTGCATTTTAATCAAGGGTGGACATTGTGATTTCCAGTTAAAGATATATCTACCCTTGCTGATTGTATACGAGATTATTATTATTGCTACTATTACGATTAAGGTTGCAGCCTGAGGTGGAAAAGCAGCATGCTACAAGCCCAAGGACCGCAATAAGAAAAGGAAATTGATAAGGAATAACCGATAGATGAGAAACTACAAAGAAAAATAAAGACGATAAAGAAAAGACTTAAGATAAATAGCACAATAAAATAAATAAGAAAAATAAATAAACTATGAAATGATATTCGTGTCAGACCTCTCAACAAAGTTTGAGCTTCTGAAGTTCCAACGTTTCAACCGCAGGATTTGGCGGATCATTCCGCAGTTTGGTCGAAACAGGATTGAAACTTCCAGAAAACTGTGTTGTATTTAACCTCACAGAAGAAAATGCAAGGCTGATGGGATGAACTGCATATCTAGTACAGAATGGTGGATGATCAGAATTAATTATACAGCTTTTATATTGAACTTATTTAATATGGTGCCAGAGATTGCCATCAAGATTAGGATGAAAACTTCGATAGAACCCAAGTTTTTAACCAATAGTTTAAGATGTGGGTCATCTGCTGAAAACCAAGCAAGGGAACAATATTTAAAACTTTGAAGAGTACAAGAATTAAAAAATTTCCACAGGATAAACAGGTCTCCAAATTCTTCGAGGGCATTTTCCATTATACCGATTATGTGTACAACTAAAGGAGGAATAGACCAAATATATTTCTCAAGAAGTAAATTGTAGCCAAGAGTGATATCTAGAATTTTAGATGAGTTGCATGTTATTCAAGGAGAAACACTTGTCACTGAAAATCTGGGTGAGGGATCCTCTTAAAAGTCATTCTTTAAGATTTGCCATGGTCACTTCATCCCCCATTATTTCCATCTTGCATTGTCAAGAGATTCAGCAACCACGGGTTTTTACTGATGCAAAGAGAAAAGCGTCATCTGCATAAGCAATCAGCTTGTTTTCAAGGCCAAACATCTTATTTTGCACTTATAATATAAAAAGGAAAGAATCGATAACACTTGCTTTGCGGGCATTCTGGTGTTTCCTGTATATTACAGCACTTCCCTTTCATTTCCACTATCTCTTTTACACCATCTATTGTGTGTGTCTGTTCCAACATGAGACCATGTACTTTAGTTTAGTTTTTAATTCATTTTCATTCATTTACCATCATACTGAAAGACCTATTTGGTCCCAGTGCTTGGCCTCAGGTCTAGACCTGGTATTTTATTCTAATCCTTCGGGCCAGCCCTGTGGGAGCTGAAAGTCATCTCAGTGGTCTGGTTAAACTGCTCTAATAATAATATAATAATAATAATTTTACACCATCTTTCCAATCCTCTCTAGGTCTTCCACCCTTAAAAATATTTTGCTTTAACTCCCAAGAAATTCAATTTCTTTAAGAATTTTTAAGTTTTTAAAGTCTGTGTTCAGATCTTAACAACTGTGATATTTACGATTATGTAACTTAACGCTTTTTAGAAAGA
>NC_089765.1:7215875-7230875 GCF_040412425.1 Macrobrachium rosenbergii | reverse complement strand
CCTTTGTTTGATAATGGAGATTTAATAACGTCCAGCGCTGTCATTTAAATGACATGGCTCAGTGAATTTCTACTCATCAACTGTTACGTAAGGTCCAGCGCTGTAATTTATTTGACATGCCCCAGTGAATTTCGGCCAGAGTTCATGTATAGGTGCGAACTTTCTCTGTTCACCAATTTTTCGAGTTGCTCGTGTAGACATATCATTAGATCTTCAGCACCTCTTCATGCCTTTGAATCTGTTATGGTTCATAGAGGCCCGATGAATTCATGGGCCCGTTTTAGTGTTATTTGGTCCATCAGCTAGCTTAAAAACATCTTTGACCACTGAGATGCAGGCCCATCCATGCAGCAGTTCAGTACTCATAATTTTTTCTTCAGTTTTCAGCGTAGATAATGGCTTCTTTTTTATTTGTTACTTCCGCAGTGAATTCCATTATTTCATCTGTGGAGAATAAATTGAATACAGCAGCAGTAACATGTGCAGTTAGAGCTTCATGAACGCCTGCACTTCAGGGAAGAGCATTCTCTCTAACGCTGTATGCATTTTTTCTCACAGTGTGTTGATGTGTTTTTTAATGTTGCCAGTTGCGGGAAGGGATTGCGTAGTCTTCCTCAGTCTTGCAACACAAGCGAAGGTGCCGTTCTTTGGAAGCAAGGTTGCAATTGAGACATCAGTTTTACTGCTATTATTGGTTACTGTATTTAAATTTTGGAGAAAATAAAAAAAAAGTCAGAAAATATGTCCATGTGACACCTCCTTTATAACAACAGCAGCTTTGCGAGTTTGATATAAAGCCAAATTTCTCTAGATATCTACTGTCCTTAGCAAATATTTTGTCGTTTAGTATCCGCGAGAAATAAAATTCTCTCGATACTCATAAGCCTCTTTATCCTACCCGTGATGAGTAAGCTCGTGCTGGGGAAAGGTCAATTTCATTTTAATAAAACGAGTAAAGGTTTTCCCAGTTTGTGAATACTGAGAATATAGCTTTCAATTAATACCTTTCTAATTTTTATGCCCTACGTGATAAGACTTACTGAATGGGCACCCTAGCTTTCAGCTTAGCTGCGATCAGAGTGAGAGAATGACACACATCTGTATGGACTCTAAATGAACGCTTGAGTCTTATTTTTAGCGTTTCAACGTTCAGCCTGTCGACTTTGAAACAAAAATTTGGCTGTGAAAACTAACTTATTATAACTTCATTCATCATAGCAATTTGGTGTCTACACATTTTTAAGTAAACCTTCAGTTGGAAAATTGCTATTACATAAATATGCGCATGCATACAGTATTTATATGACTTAATTGCAATGCATATATCAGACCTCAAATTATCAGACTTCCTTTTAATTCAGTGCGGAAAGGCTTAATGCACATATATATAATGTGTGTGTGTGTATACAAACAAATAAACACATACTTAATACATATGCGAGCGCACGCGCACTGGTCCTCAAGGTAGTTTCGTAATTGATCGAAAGTCAATTCAAAATCAGTTCCTCTGCTTTTCGGCTTTCGAATTATATACCCTTTTCAATAATGCAATAAGTGAAAGGTTCAGGAGTAAAGGTTACTTTAGCTAAAGATACTTCTGACCAAAGTTAGTTAAGTTTTTTCTCATTTTTTACTTTTAACGTGGTGAAAAGAAGCTGTATAAAGATAATTGACGTTTAAATAAGTAATGTATGATGTAAGTCGCCAATTAGTTGTGTGACAAGTTGGATGCATGTTTGATGAAACGAACAGATTAATCTTCCTGGCATTTTTTCAAATTTCATCTTGATTAATTTTAGTCGCGGTTTTACAGATGAAATGGTCTTATCACATGCTTTTTTCAGGTAAGGTTAAAACCAAATTGAAGATAAAAGTAGAATCAAATGTTTAATGTTAGATCATATGGCTCACGATTCGGAAAAATAAAAAGTACTTCCTAGTTCTATATCTAAAGGTTAGTACATAAAAGTTCCTGCGTTGTGCTAACTGTGAAAAATAACAATTTTCATCAATTATTTATCTGACTATCAGTTGCATAATTCCGTCGAGCCACTGCCAGGAACTATGTGATGCTGAGGGGAACCTCAAGAAATCGATAATAGTATCATCTTATTGTTTGGCTAGGCACTTGTACACACATGTACTGCATACTTTGTGTGTATATATATATATATATATATATATATATATATATATATATATATATATATATATATTTATATGTAAAGCCATTGTATATCTTTGATTTGAAACCTTGCAGGCTTAACATTATCAATGAATTATTACTTAAATTCTAACTATAATCATTCTTGTGTTGTATCTGATATTTACTATGACTGATAATTTAGTAAACCATAGCATCAACCTGACCATTATAGCACAAAGAGGATAGCACAGATTGTCAGAGACTGCGGGACTAACAATTAGTGGTTGTTACCCAGTCCTAATCATGCTCTTGAGCTCCTGTTTCCTACTGAGGGTCCTTTCAAGTGATCTGTGAGGTCACTATCTCCAGAGTCATGAGACTCAGCTACTTAATTTCTTGAACCCTTCCACCAGGTCCAGACAAGATCCTCAGAGTAATTTCTTCCCTAAAAGGGATTGCCCTTGGAAGCTAAGAAAACAGTTGTCACTTCGTTGGTAGGAAGGACCCCCAGTTGACAGTCTGCTGACTCTTTGAGAGCCTAGACACTGAAGTAACATGACTTGGGATATCTGGGTGATGGCACAAGAACAAGGATGTTGTAGTCCAGATGTCAGTTTATAAGCCTGCTGTCCTGTTTTTCACACTTGATACAGAAGGATTTAACATAAAGAATTGAGTTTCTTGCACTTATTATATCAGAATATGTCCAATTGCTTTCAGCTATTTGTATTGAGACGTATTATACTGTATATGACCTGTATGGTGAAACTTCGAAGTTAGTCAGGTGGGAATGTTAAATTATCTGGATGGGCAGCCTTGTGATAGGTAAAAGTGTCTTTTGGAGCAATGACTCAGCCTTCTTGAAAAAAATTTTTGTAGTTTGCAAATAATGTTTGATCTCAGAACAACCCCATGGCTCATTTAAAATTTTTAACCACACTGACTGCACAGTAATTGGTCACCACCACTATATGATTGTCTCGGTAATTATATGCATCTTTCCACATTGTCAGTCAATTTACATTTCCTCCTGGCCGTATTTGCCGAGACCAAACAGCAAATCTTGTCTGTGTTTATATTCTGGAAAATAACATGAGATAGATTAATAAAAAAAAAAAAAAATAGATACCTTAATAAGCCAGATATGAAAAACTGATTTTTAAGTGAATCATTAAGATAACGATATCTGTGGTGTCCTGGATGGGTAATATGATTTTATTTCAAAAATAATTTGTGTCTGACTTAGTTACCACATGAAATGCTCGAATCTTGGTAAAAATATTAAATGAAGATGGGAAATGCTACTCTGGTAGCTTTACTGTCTAAATTAAAACTTCTTCAGATAAAAATATTGAAACAGTTTTCCCTCATATGACCTTCAATGCTAAAAATTGGTATAGTATTTAACCTCCCCGGAGGAAAAATTTTCAGATAGATGCTCTCGCATTTATGAGCATAAGAATCTAGACGGAGGCTACAACATCATCCTATTTACTTTCTCTTTCCAAACTTTCCTTGACTACATAACTGTTAGATATTATGCCCTTCAGAGTTAAGAAACTAAAAAAAATAGGCGTATCCAGTGTTTCAGAGCAAACGGAATTACTGTGTCTGCTCAGAGAGCGTGGTCTTGTGAGTCTGTGCCCTTCTGATAGATTTGTTTTAACTAATAAAAGATTTGCCCTCGATATAATTTTTGAACAAGACGTCATGGAAATTTTAAACGCATAGTTTATAGATATAGGTGGTGGCTATAAATATAGGGGTACCTCTGTTGTCAAAAGCTTGAGAAAAACTTTGTTTCCTGCAATTGCCTCCACGTACTACTCAGACCTTACAGTAGGCGGAAGAGCCCATATCTCAGCCTCCCACCTTTCATAATATATTATATAAAGATAAAATTTCAACCCCTCCCAATGGACTATTTCTCCAAGCTCGTGTGTCATGGTGCAACTGAAGCCACCCCAAACAAGTCAGGTTCACTTCCGGACCTGAACGAGATAGTAAAGGATGATGGAGACCATGTCCCAGAGGAATTCAGTTCGACTGAGTTACCCTCTGGTCTGTCTGTAGATGCCATAAACAGTGAAGGCCAATCCACCGGCTCAGAATACATTTCATCTCTCCAAAAGGAAACTGAAAAGTAAGGAGGGTGTGGATACCTCAGGAATAAGAAGCCTGTAAGACCAGTTTCACCTAAAGTTACCAAAACCTTCGAGATCTCATATTCCTTGGCTGAGCTTCCTGAAAGCCCAACTACTACTACAAATTCCAAGATGACTGGAGATAACGGCTGAAACAGTTGTCGGTATATAAATGAAAAAATGGAACAGCATAGTAGCCACATTTGTCTTGTCGTCAGGTCGTGACATGAACATCAGTCAAAGCACGTCTCAACTTGATCCGATAATTTTATAAGAAAATTGTGAAATTTTTAAATTTGCGGAACACAGAAGAGGTGTGGGGAAAGGTCAACTGTCAGTTGTGGATTTGTAGTCTCTAAAGGGTGTCTATGTTTGTCTACAGTGTCCTTTTAGTATAAATTATGATTTCTACAACTAGCACTGATTAGTTTTGTCGCCCCCTCCCCCTTTGACACCTGTCTGGTGAGGATTCGTAGTCTCCAACGGTTTTGTATGTTTATCCGTGCTGTTCCTGTAGTATATATATATTGTGATTTCTACCACTGTGCATCAGTCATTCGTTAATGCCTTGGAAATAAAGTCGAAACCGGTCAGGGCCTTACACCCAGTACCGTACTTTTCACCTGCAGTGATGTTAAAAACGAATCACGTGTTATGATTATAATCATATATATATATATATATATATATATATATATATATATATATATATATATATATATATATATATATATATATATATATATATATATATATTATATATATGCATTATATATATATATATATATACATATTATGTCACATATATATATAATATATATATATATATGCATTATATGTTAATAATATGTCATATATACATATATGTATATATGTACATACGTACGTACAGTACGTACATAAAACATACATACACATATATATAACATGCTCTTTCTGAGAGATCCAAGTAACCATTTTATATATATCCTTTGTTATATTTAATTATTAATTTTAATCCGGCCAACCTTTTCCAACACAGATTAATTACTCTCGGAAAATTAATGTCATTTCTTCATGTAGTTCTAAATAAAGAATAAGCTGTAGAATGTTATCCTCATTAATTCTCTTGCGGTAATCGTCTTTTGTTTTTAATGTGGTTGTCTTTTTGTGACCATCATCACTGGATCCACTCTTCACTGATTTTCGGAGGCTGATGGGCTAAATGAAAGACGGATGTTGAATACCTCCAACCAACTCTCTCTCTCTCTCTCTCTCTCTCTCTCTCTCTCTCTCTCTCGATATAAATTATACAATATGAATATATATTTATTTTGAGCATGCCTGTGTGTTTGTTTGCGCGTGCGTGTGGGTATTCACAATAATAATTTACTGGTAATAAACGCCGGATATGATCGTGAAGAATGAATGTATTTTTTATCGATCATTTGGGGCAGTGTCACTTAGACCCTTTTGCTTTGCTGTCATTCTAATTTCATACCTTTATTAAATGAAAAAAATGAAGTAGCCTTTGGAAGTTCCTTCAGAAACACACACGCACGCACACGTACAAAGAGGTTATTATTCAGCTACCAGTCACCACCACCATGGCACCCGACTGTAAATGGGTACCAGCGTCTCCTGGGGTCAAGTAAAGGGCGCAGAGCTATAGAGACTTCCTAAGAAACCTTGTGGAGGCAGCCCTCCAGACTGGATAAGGAATATATATATAGAAAGCATATATATATATATATATATATATATATTATATATATATATATATATATATATATATATATATATGTGTGTATATATGCATATATATATATATATATATATATATATATATATATGTATCTATATGTGTGTGTGTGTGTATATATAATATATGTACTGTATTATATATTTATATATTATATATATATATATATATATATATATATATATATATATATATATATATAATATATTATATATATGATATCACACATATACTGTGACACATCAACCAGTCGGCCGACCGGTTAGTGTGAGTCCCATCTCTCGTCCGGCGCTGGTCTGTCCACGACAAACAATTAAAATTCCCTTCGGTAACATATATGAAAATATATTACGGAGGTAGAAATGATATTCGTTTTAGCTTTCTGATTTTTAATCACGGTGATGTCGATACTGTATATACATCACTGTGATTTAGAAGCAAAATGTGAGGGTTTTTGAATGCGAAGAAGGAATTATGAAACGACATTAGTAGGTTTATGTTTATGTACACATAATATAATATATACTGTATATATGTGTGTGTTTTTATGTATATATATGTGTGTGTATGCGCAATGGAAAATGCCCTTATATATACATAAAAGCGTTAAACTGTTGGAAATACATAGAAACATGCAAGAATCTTCTTTTCTTTTAAGCTTTTATTCTCTGTCTTCTTTTGGCCTTTGACTTTGGGGTAGACCTGTGGTCTCGATTTCACATCGCAAAATTTATTTTACGAGACCCAACGCCCTTCTTCTTCCCAGCAGCGAGAAGTTAAAAACGTGATGTTTGTTATGTTTTTAGAAGGTGTTGTAGTGGCTTTGTTTTGTGTGTGTAAGTCTGAATGAATTTATAAATCCCTCTACACGGATAGCAAAGTTATTGACTCGGCGCCACAGGAAGTCCATTAACTGGAGCTCCTCTGAAAAACCAAGAATGGAATAAGGAATTGGATTATCCAGTAACCTCCCGCCAAGGGAATAAGGAATGTTAAATTGTTATAAAATAGAGTCCTTAGATATAGCGTCAGTTTTATTTTGTTTTCCTGACATTTTGGATTCCTTCATTTTGTTAGCCTTTATATATTAATGCACATTTATGTGACTTGCATTTGAAACGACATATACATCCGCAATAATCTTTGATGCATTCCGGTTTGTACAGGGATTGGTGATAATGCGAAATGACGATCTGTGTTCCGTTGTCTTTTCCCAAATGAAACCCACCTTGAAGGTACGCGTGGTGCTAGCATATATTGTAGTAGATATTGTAGTTATTATTTGTTCTTATAAATATTATTGACCGCTGCCCCTATGGTATTTTGAGTGTCAAAGCGAAAGGAGGAGAGAAAATCACTTTGCATTTAGCTACCCAAATCTTGATTTTGGAGCAGCCCATAGGTGAAGAATTTCTCTTGGGGAAGAGAAGTTATGTGTTGAATGAATTTAAAAATACAACAGGCGGGATTAAAACTCGTTAAACTCTACCGTTGCCATCACAAGGAGAGAAAATTTCTGATAGCGAGTCCTGGCTTTTGTCAGAGAAGCGCGGAAGGAAAGGAAGAAAGCATTGAGAGAGAGAGAGAGAAAAAAAAAAAAGAGAGAAAGGGGGGGTGGGAAGTCGGGAAGGAAAAAAAAAGGAGATATTTTCGTATGAAAAACAAAAAACTGTTACAACTGTCTCCAGTTGTAACTGGAAGTGTGGATTCCGCCTTAAAGACTTTCTCAGAGAATAATTAAACACCAACGATCACGGCAGAGCGTGTTATGTTAAATCTCTGTTTCACTTTGGTGCGGAACTGAAACTCTGTCCTTTTTATTTTTTATGACAGTTATGGAAATATATATTTTTATGCTATATATTTACAGTCTGTTTTCATTTGTTGTTTTATTTTCATGCATTCAAATTGAAATTCTTATTCTTTTCTACGTGTTCATTTTCGTTATCATTCTTGTTATTAATGTTAATAAAGAAATTGAGTTCCGTCCCTGTTGCAAGCAAATACCAGGACATTTATGATCATAGTAAAGAAATTGAGTTCCGCCTCTGTTGAAAGCAAACACCGGGACATTTATAATCATACATTGAAAATTGTGACATGCATCCGAAAAATTTTTTTCTACTCTTTCACTGCCCTTTTGGTGAAATCTTGCTGCAAAGTACATTAAATTTTTCATCGAGCCTTCAAACTGGTATTCATTACTCTTTCAGGCATATTCGGTGTCTTTTAGAACTTGTCCGTCTAATATACTCCCCGTCTTTGCTTATTGCCTCATTCGGGAGAACTTTCACACCACCATTTCGACCACTTGATTAAATTTCCAGGTGACATCCAGCATTCCGTATCCTTGGATTTCTTTTATTTTATTTTTTATTTCTTTTTTTTTTTTAAGAAAATGTACGTGATATTTTCAAGAAGCGCTGGGCAGAGTTTGGTTTAGTTGGGTGACATTTAAAAAGTCGTGAAATGTGCCAGTTTGATTCGTCATTACCTTTGGCAGCCATTCTTATTGGCTTCTTCAGCGACGTTGTCGATATTACTTAGTTTCATTGACAGGAGGGCTCCTGACTCCCTTTCTCAGGAGATTTTCGTGACCTTTTCAATAATGCAGTTCCCCTGCATAACGAAAACTGGTCTGTTTACACTACAGTTGGCGTTGCCTTAATTTGAGTAATTCATATAGTTCTTTACATTCATGCCGAAATGGTGTAATATATATATATATTATATATATATATATATATATATATATATATATATATATATATATATGTGTGTGCAAACTAACTCATATATATATATAAACGGTAAATGGCATATATATATATATATATATATATATATATATATATATATATATATATATATATATATATATATATGTATAATTTCCATTATTCAGTGTATGACTTCAGAAAATGCTATCCCCCTTGATTTCAGCACGTACTTTGTAATGAGGTTGCAGCAAACCGCCACGATATTTTAACATCCCAATACTTCATTCGTTGCATGACGTCTGCCTGGGCACGTTTGAACGGAACTTGACTGAAGCGCTTACGTCTCATCCTTTAAGAGGGCGTGGCTCTACATTTCAGCCTTTGGGGAGTCTTCGCAGTCGTCTGATTACCGTGGACCCAATTCTCTGTTCAGGTTGACAGGCAAGGTTGGAGTTTTAGCTCGACTGGTGCATTGAGTTGCAGCTTCTCTGTGAATCGAACTGAGCACCTCTCGTTAATGAGGTAAAAATTGTGGCAATGTGCAATGTGTGTGTGTGTGTGTGTGTACATATATATATATATATATATATATATATATATATATATATATATATATATATATACACATATTTTCACACACACATATATATATGTGTATATATATATATGTGTGTGTGTATGGGAAGTGTAATAAATATTGGTGTAAATAATATTAGTTTTGTTGCTAATACTATAAAGGAAACTTAACCGACGTAAATCATTATGTAAATAATAGAGGTAAGATAAACAACCCCAACTGCATGGCTTATGACCGCTGTGAAAGTTTTTGAATTAACATAGTATACCAGACATTAAATTTATGTAAGTGGGGATTAACGAAGGCGAAAGACAAATTTTTTTTATATTTGCTTTAGGGGGGATTAACGAAAGCGAAAAAAATTGAGAGAGACCGACATTTCCGGGTGTCTGTAGCATCCTAATGGAGAAGAGACAGCGCTAAGCAAATCCATCGCTGTTTCAGAGAATAATAAAACATTATTTAAAAAATTAAGGGTAAAAGTTTAGTCCCTTGGAGAATTAGCATTGGGACTTTCAAGTAACATGTTAACCAGGTAACTGAATTAATTTGTTCTATGAACAGATAGGTCATACGGTCGGCCACTAGTGTTTCTTATTATCTGGCGTTCAGCAGACTTAATAGAAATTGGAGAGAAATAAACTTGTAGAGGTCGGAAAGCCAATTAAAATAAGGGGAAAATATCACTAAAGGCGTAAAATAAAGAGATAAAAAAAATCTTCAGTGTCGCTGAGAAGAGAAAGATGTGCTAGAATACGGACATTCAACTGTAGATTTTAGATGTACGAAGATTAATTGTGTTTTGTAATTTGGGATAGATTTTCAGAAAGATTCATCATTGTGTGTGTGATGTAAAGACGTTACTTGAACAGTTTTAAAATTGATTTCTCGAAGGGTTCAGCTTATGATGGAATTTTATCTTAAAAGTAATGAACTCAAACTTTCTTCACGAAATGAGAGACATTTTGCATACTTCAGACATCTTTTTTTTTTTTTTTTTAATTATCGGAGAATTTTAAGTTGAACTTTTATTAGTGGCTGCCAGCATTTTGTTGTTCTTTTAAAATCTGCGTCGTGAGTTTGAGAGTATCAACCTTTAACAAGCAGTGGGCATTAAGAATTATTAACTTGTTGAGAAAGTGTGTGGACAGATTGAAAAACTGACATAAAAAGTAGCAGCGTAAGAAGAGTAGTATATCTAAATATATACCATATTTCATGAAGATGGTATTTAGTCACGAAGTTTGGAATACATTTTTTTTTTACTGGTGATTTTATTTTTCATATTTCCTTTGTTATTAATACGCATTCGCAGACCATTCATGTTTTAACACTCACGCTCGGGGAATCACCAACTTGAAAATTTACCTTTCAAATGAAATGTCAGACAGTCAAGCAATACCAAGGAGGAGTTATATTTTCTTTTATTTTTATGTAAAAGAAGACTATTGTGACGGCTTTCTCTGTCCGTCCGCACTTTTTCCGCCCGCGCTTTTTCTGTCCGCCCTAAGATCTTAAAAACTCCTGAGGCTAAAGGGCTGCAAATTGGTATGTTTATCATCCACCCGTTAATCATCAAACATACTAAGTTTCAACCCTCTAGCCTCAGTAGTTTTTATTTTATTTAAGGTTTAAGTTAGTCATAATCATACTTCTGGCGCCGCTATAGGTTGCTATCGATTGCTCCGAAGAAAATTCGGCACATTTTTCACTTAACTTCTTGAACACTTTGTGAGAATGTCGGTAAACTAATGAATATGTAATTTATTGATAATAAGTAGCCGATTTTTATCAGTTTTGTAACCTGTGATTAATAACTGCTCAGATTTTGTCATTTTTGGCCAACTTTAAGTAGGCCTATTGCGACAGCAAGCCTGATTGCATTTCAAGGTACATTCACAGTATTCATAATTTCGTTCGAAACTTGATAAAAATAACACTTTTCACAATTGATGGAACTCTTTACTGAGTGCATCTATTCAATTTCAACAGTTACATTTTTCTCCTGTTGTAAATATAGTGGCAGACGTTTTAGGTAGGCAGGTAGTTTGGGGGAGGGGGGATAAAATAAAATATCTTTTGTATGGTTTTACCCCATGGATGAAGATTTCATTCTTGGAGCCCCTCCATTTTCATTTGCATTTGTTTGATGGAGAACATTTTGACAGAGTAATCAGCGTCTGCTATTTCTCTCTCTCTCTCTCTCTCTCTCTCTCTCTCTCTCTCTCTCTCTCTCTTCATCCCCACCCCAGCTACGACCACAACAGCCATCTAACAACCAAGCATTCGATCCACTGCTTGGGTCGACAGTGGCATGGTGGAATTAATGAAGCGTCTGAGGTACCGTTCTCTCTTTTGGTTCGGTGATCTAGCTCTGGTCCGCTGTCGTTAGGTGAACATGCTACTACTTGCCCTATGAAGAGAGAGAAAGAGAGAGACAGAGAGAATTTCAATGAAATAAAATCGTCAATTATCAGAACACTTTTTGATGTGCAAGTTTCAACCAATAGGAGGTTCTGTGATGTCAGGTGATGTAGTAAATTACTACTTAAGTAATTACAGCATGTATTCATAGCTTAAGTAATTACAGCATGTTTAGTTTAATTAATTGCAGCATGTATTCATAGCTTAAGTAATTAAAGCATGTATTCATAGCTTAAGTAATTACAGCATGTATTCATAGCTTAACTATTTACGCATTGTCGCCTCAGAATGCATAGTCAGTATTGGGATTTTTCATAAAGTTGTCTTGAAATTTTTTAGAAGTTTAACAACAAATTTCTGACAGGGTGCATTTATAACATGGAGGTAAATGAACTTGTCCTGAACTAGGTTTTATATCATTATTTGGAGACATTATGGATTAGTTCAGTGGGAATTTACTCATGCCATTATTCCTTCCGAAGGGCACTATGAAACAATAGGTACATCTTCAACGTAGATTTTTTAAAAATCGCTTTGCTTAATCATTTTCCATTTGATTTTCAGTGGGTGATAGGAAGAGCTCCGAAGTTTCCATTCGTTTATTTTATTTATTTATTTATTTTTTTTTTGCGTATTTTTATTTCCGCCACCGTGATTATAACATTTAAAGCTCATAGGAGAACTTTCAATAAAATTCTCTCTCTCTCTCTCTCTCTCTCTCTCTCTCTCTCTCTCTCTCTCTCTCTCTCTCTCTCTCTCTCTCTCTCTCTCTCTCTCTCTTCAAAGTAAGTTAAGGCTAAAAGCATGGTTGCTGGAGTTCTTAGAACTCGGAAGTTCCTCCAGTAGACTAGTAATACTTGTATATGTAAAACACAAATGAGTCAATCAATCTCCCCAAGAATACCGCGATTACCAGATAGCTTAGAACGTGAAGAATCCACCTCGTATCTTTCAAGTAACTCACCAAACGGAGTCCAAGAACTTTATAGAGCGATAAGGGAATACAAAATTAAAACATCAGGCCTTATCTCTTGATTCTGGTTCGTGTTAAAGACACTCGCTGCATAGATGTGGCTGATAAAAGTCTTTCAGGGATCATTAAAATGTATTCATTTATGTTTTTCTTCCTTTATACCCCCCTTTTTTTCCTACAAGAATGCCTTCCTAGACGAGAGATCCGAACCAAGAATGCAGCGTTAATCTTGACGTTTGAAAATGGTATTACGAATTAATGACTTTTCCGACCGATAATAGTGACATCTTTATCGCCGGATTAATCTGGTTGAAACTCCCCTAAGACACACAGTTACGCCCTTTCGTTTATTGGCCAAACAAACATTTCCTTACCGATTTAATTGTCGATAGACGTCCAGAAAGGGACTGATAGATATGTTATCTGGAATTAGACGTATTAAAGCCCCATGCCGTCCACCTTTACCACCCTCATCACACCATGCGGATGTGTTTTTAAGATCGGCAGGTATTGCCAAGTCTCTCTCTCTCTCTCTCTCTCTCTCTCTCTCTCTCTCTCTCTCTCTCTCTCTCTCTCTCTCTCTCTCTCTCTCTCTCTCTCCTACAAACTTGTCTGTACATACATATATATGTATGTGTGTGTGTTTTGATTGCGTAGATTTCACTTTTTTTAACTTTATGGTACCGAAGAAAATAGTACATTTTTTTAATTAATAGAGAGTCCTTGTCTGTACGGGGAAGGTAATTTAAGTATTTTTGGAAGTTTTAGATATGAACGGCTGCCAGTCATAAGATTTCATTATTTGTCAGTGACCTAAGTTTTAACTTCCCTGCTAAAATCCCTAATGAAAGGGGAAAATAAAGATATGAAACATGAAACAATTCCACTCTGCAGGGTCCTGACCTTGTTATGAAAGATATATTATTTATATTATCTAAAACCTTATGGAATTATTTTGAATCAGTAAGCAGGTGATAGAATGATTGATATGATTAAAAAAATGAGAATGAACCAATTGAAAACAGAAACGGTTCGTGTCCGATTCTTACATAAAATGTTTCAACCTTAGCATTTAAGTCAAACAAACTGCTTCTGATCCAGCACTGGAATGTTGTGAACCAGGAATTCTCTACCATCGTCAGCATTTAGTGATCCACTCTACCATCCTCAGTATTTAGTGAACCACTCTACCATCCTCAGTATTTGGTGATCCACTCTACCATCCTCAATATTTGGTGATCCACTCTACCATCGTCAGTATTTAGTGAACCACTCTATCATCGTCAGTATTTAGTGATCCACTCTACCATCCTCGGTATTTAGTGAACCACTCTTCCATCGTCAGTATTTAGTGATCCACTCTACAATCCTCAATATTTGGTGATCCACTCTACCATCCTGAGTATTTAGTGATCCACTCTACCATCCTCAGTATTTAGTGATCCACTCTACCATCCTCAGTATTAAGTGATCCACTCTACCATCCTCAATGTTTGGTGATCCACTCTACCATCCTGAGTATTTAGTGAACCACTCTACCATCCTGAGTATTTGGTGAACCACTGTACCATCCCAGTATTTGGTGAACCACTCTACCATCCTCAGTATTTAGTGAACCACGCTACCATCCTCAGTATTTAGTGAACCACTCTACCATCCTCAGTATTTGGTGAACCACTCTACCATCCTCAGTCTTTAGTGAACCAGTCACCCTGCCTACTTTTCAAGAGACTGTTTTCGCAAGGGCAGTGGAGTCTGTCAACAGAATTCATTATCTTTCCGGCCCGGTTTTATTTTAAGTGGCCTCAGCGCCACGAAGAGAGATAATGGTGTTAAATTTTAGTCGTTATGTAAACTAAAAGTGAATGAATAAACTACATCCCCCTGTGAATAACTAATCTTCCCTGTAGTGGGGATAGTGCCGTCAGTGCACCTCATGCGGTGCGCTGTAGGCATTACTTAAGGTTCTTTGCAGCGTGCCTTCGGACCTTAGCTGCAACCCCTTTCGTTCCTTTTACTGTACCTCCTTTCATATTCTCTTTCTTCCAACTTACTTCCCACCGTCTCGTAACGGTGGATTCATAGCGCAACTGCGAGGTTTTCCTTCTGTTACAACTTTCAAACCTTTTACTGTCAATTTCTGTTTCAGTGCTGAATGGCCTCACAGGTCCCAGGGCTTGGCCTTTGGCCTAAATTGTATACTCAATTCAAATTCAGCAACTAATCTTGGTTCTTTAATTTGTCAGAAACGTCGAAACTTTCTAGGTGTGCAATA
>NC_089765.1:7185875-7213375 GCF_040412425.1 Macrobrachium rosenbergii | reverse complement strand
GCTAACTACACTGTGCGAACACTTAACCTAAAACATACCCTCACCCGAAAATATATTTTAATCTTAATTTTGGAAATGCCGTATGTCGTATGATTTTGGTCAAGGTTAGTGTTATTAAAAATCACCCTGCTCAGATATTTTGAAGGGTTCCTTTTCAACCTGGCAAGTTTTGGAACTGCCACTGTTACACTTTGCCGAATACGCCGTAGAGGGCAAGAGGAACCACTACTCCAGATTGCTGCCAGCTGCTTGCTTGAACTTGTTATATTCATGCTTTGGTATTGCAGTTAGGAACTTCTAAACCAAAGTCATCATTACTGCTCTTGGCTTCTATCCCGCTTATTTTATATGAATATTAGGCTTACATTTGTAATGAAGTAATTATTAATATATATTTGGAGTTATTATCACCGTCTTGCTAGTATGGTTGGTAACGTGTTGGCCTCGTATTCTCGGGGACCAGCGTTCGCTCCCCGTCAAGAAGCGAATAGTGAGACTGTCTATTGACTGGTTACTGCCATGAGTGACGACATGGTGGGCGGTTGGGGTTACCCGGCTGACGTCCGCCCGAGAGGCAGCAGTTTGTGGGAGGACTGAAACCAACAACTTTAACTTTAATTAATAACAATAATAACAGTAGTAATGCTTATACGATACTGTTTAATCTGTTTCAGTGGTAACATTTACCCCAGAAGTGAATACACGTGTCTCTTGTTCACACAGGCAGCATGAGAGTAAGTAAGATATGCTGTCAGATATTACGTTTAGGGTCAATTCACCTGTACACTCAAAATGATCAGTAGTTCCACTGCGGGTTTCTCATGCAGTTGCCAGTGACCTGCTGTAGTTCCTCTTCACTGGGAGTTTATTAGTAATGCTAATGGAAGACATGAGTTTGCTGGGTCCTTCTTTGTTTCAGTACTAAACCAGTCATTACAAGGGCTTTGATTTTTATCAGAATGCTTGGCATTATCCTCTTGAACTGAACAAAACATAGACCTATGGACCACCTAGCTGTATTTGTCTCGCGCCCTTCCACGTAACATATTTTTGTTTTGCCCTTTCTGCAGACGTGACTGCTTGTACCATAATTTTCCAAGCGAAATTTTCAGATGTAGGCACAAAGACGCTAATTATGTAAATACAGTGTTCACCAAATATTGCATTTTATTTCAGATCTTGACATCCCATTATGAACTTCTGTTCTCCATCCGGTAGTATCTGCATTTCTTTTTGGCCCACTGGACGCACACTGTCTAAATTCACGTTAACTTGCTTTGACATATCAACAAGAAGGACAAAATCATATCAGTGTGTAGCATTTGCGTGTGTTATAGCAATTTCGCTTTTCATTCTTTCAGCAACCTCTATCAGTAGTTAGATAAGGGTGTATAATTACCACGAATATCAGCTCACTCCATTCAAACAAAGCAATTGTTCCAACTAGTTTGGCTGAAGCGTTTAGCCAAAAACTGGTTATAAAATCTCTTGGAATTCTTCGTTTTCCGTGTTAACCAGCTGCTAGCTTCTTCCGAGGTAATGTGATTTCTGGTCCTGGCTATGTAAACCAGTTATGACTAATTTCCCCCTGCGTGGCTTGTGTAAAATATACACAAGGCATGCGAGGGGGGAGTTGTCAGTAACGCCACACACACACACACACACACACACACACACACACACACACACACACACACACACACACACACACACACACACACACACACACACACACACACACACACACACACACACACACACGTTTTGGAATTGATCGTAACCCACGACCTGTGATAGCACTTGCAACCATACTTTTACATTTTGGCAAAGATATATTTGAAGGTAAAAACTAATAACGCTATCATTTTATAAGTAAAGTATTTATCTGTTGTCAAAATATGCGGGAAAAAAATGGACCGCACTCAAATTTTAAATTCACTGGAAGCACGCTATGCCAGTGGAACTCTTGAAGAGATCAATTAATAAATTAGACTTTTCAAAATAAATTGATTTCGAGGAATTTACGATGAGCCAACGAAAATCTCACGTTTTTGAGCGGATCGTTCATATAACAATTTTCCCCGAGATGCAGCGCATGCAGAAATTGCTGCGTGCTTCCTCTTAAGCGTTACCTGAAGCGCCGTTCAATTTGAGTTGGGAAAATAGTTTGTAATTGGTATTTTACAGGTTATTAATGCTTGCTGTACTTTTTTTTTTTTTAGGTCGGGTCGAACTGTGATTAACTTTCTTCTGATCGCTTTCATTTGGCGTTAATATAAATCAGAGATGGATTTTCCAGGTCAGGCGTACGTTAAAATATTTTCTTTGCGTATACCGCATAAAAGGAAGTTACTGACTTGATATATTTATTTATTTCGAAAGTTTTTTTAAGAGGTCATGGTATACATTATTCCATATTTTTAAAGGATTTTTTATCGTCGCTTGTGATTCATTTCTCTCTCTCTCTCTCTCTCTCTCTCTCTCTCTCTCTCTCTCTCTCTCTCTCTCTCTCTCTCTCTCTCTCTCCCGAAAGACAAGATACTTTGAAATATTTAAAATTTTTTTCCTTTATCTGAAATTTGTGGTGGTAAGGTTATTCATGGTCGAGTTTGTATTTTTTTTTTTTTTTTTTTTTTTTGAAAAGTGAAAATTACAATAATTGATTTTTTTGTGAAAAGAGCGAAAATTACAATAATTTATTTTTTTGTGAAAAGAGCGAAAATTACAATAATTGACTTTTTTGGAGAAAAGAGCGAAAATTACAATAATTGATTTTTTTGTGAAAATAACGAAAATTACAGTAATTGTTTTTTTGTGAAAAGTGCGAAAATTAATTAATTGATTTTCTTGTGAAAAGAGCGAAAATTGCAATAAATTTTTTGTGAAAAGAGCGTAAATTACAATAATTGATTTTTTGTCAAAAGAGCGAAAATTACAATAATTGTTTTTATTGTGAAAAGGGCGAAAATTACAATAATTGATTTTTTGTGAAAAGAGCGAAAATTACAGAATTGATTTTTTGTGAAAAGCGAAAATTGGAAAATTACAGTAAATGGTTTTTTGTGAAAAGAGCGAAAATTGCAGTAATTGATTGGGGGGGTGGAGAGCGAAAATTACAATAATTGATTTTTTTGTGAATAGAGCGAGAGTTACAATTATTTATTTTTTTGTGAAAAAAGCGAAAATTACAATAACATTTTTTTGTGAAAGGGAAAATAACAATAATTGATTTTTTTCGTTAAAAGAGCGAAAATTACAATAATTGATTTTTTTTTCTTAAAAAGAGCGCAAATTACAATAATTGATTTTTTGTGAAAAGAGCGAAAATTACAATAACTGAGTTTTGTGAAACGAGCGAAAATTACATTTGATTTTTTTGTAAATAAAGCGAATATAACAATAACTTATTTTTTGTAAAAGAGCGAAAATTGCAATAATTTTCTTTGTGAAAAGAGCGAAAATTACAATAATTGGTTTTTTGTGAAAAGAGTGAAAATTACAATAACTGATTTTTTTGTGAAAGGAAAAATAATAATTGATTTTTTTTGTTAAAAGAGCGAAAATTACAATAATTGATTTTTCGTGAAAAGCGTAAATTACAATAATTGATTTTTTGTGAAAAGAGCGAAAATTACAATAATTGATTTTTGTGAAACGAGCGAAAATTACATTTGATTTTTTTGTGAATAAAGCGAATATTACAACAACTGACTTTTTTTAAAAGAGCGAAAATTGCAATAATTTTCTTTGTGAAAAGAGCGAAAATTACAATAATTGATTTTTTTAAAAGAACGAAAATTACAATAATTTTCTTTGTGAAAAGAGCAAAAATTACAACAATTTTGTTTTTTATGAAAAGAGCGAAAATTACAATAATTGATTCTTTATGAATTGAGCAAAAATTACAATAATTGATTTTTTTCTGAAAAGAGGGAAAATTACAATAATTGATTTATTTGTGAATAGAGAGAAAATTACAATAATTGATTTTTTTGTGAAAAGAGCGAAAATTTCAATAATTGATTTTTTTGTGAATAGAGAGAAAATTACAATAATTGGGTTTTTATGAATAGATCGAAAATTACAATATTTTATTTTTTTCTGAAAAGAGCGAAAATTACAATAATTGATTTTTTGTGAAAAGAGCAGAAAATTACACTAATTGATTTTTTCTGAAAAGAGCAAAAAAAAAAAAAAAAAAATTCCCAACAAAAAAGGATCATGAAGTGGGATCTCTTCATCCATGGAAGGAGATCTTCTGCTCCCTCTTCCTCCCCAAACACTCCCCAGCCCATCGCCCCCTCCTGAACAACATAGCCTTAAAGTGGACGTTATTAAAGACTGATTTGAACCCAATTAAAGATGATCACGGATAGGCCCCCTTCAATTTGTGGATGATTAACGATGCTGAACACCAACTGCATTGTCTTCTTTTTCCTCTTCAGATTATTTTTTTTTTTTACTAATTTTTTCTTTTTAGTGGTAATTATGTCCATGATTTTTTTTTTTTTATTTCAGGTATGTTGCCCAGTTGTGGCCGTTTCGCTGACAATTTCGTAAGTACACTGAACTATATTTATTAATCCATAATCGTATATTATTATTATTATTATTATTATTATTATTATTATTATTATTATTATTATTATTATTATTAAGAAAACAGACGGAATAAGGCTTAATACCAATTGCTAAGCTTCTACAGAATGGTATAGTCAGGAAAAAAAAGAGAATATAGAGAGAATTGGTTCCCTCCTGCTTTGCAAGAACAAGTTTATTGAATTCTCCTTTCTTATTAGGTGGCGTTATATATCTCATTAGCCGTGCACCCTCTGAGAATTCGGTTCCTCAACAATTTCGGAAGGTTTCAGATCGTGTGTGAGCAATCGCTTGCGTGGATCGCCGCCTTGTAAAAGAAATTTCGGCATTGTTCATATTTCCGACTTATGCACATAGTTGTTTTGCGTTTATGTATGCACAGTGGATTGTATCTCGGATCACGTTCATGAATGCAAGGAGAAATACGGGGTTTTGATTGGTGCTGTGACCTCCGTGGGGAATAGTGCTATTTATTCGTTGTTATACTTAACAGTTTCAACAACGTGGATGTCTTAGGGGAAGACATTGGGCTGGAGATGGCTGGAGAAAAATTTGACATCGGTATGATGCTGTTTTTATAATTTACGTCGATGTGTATGATGGTTAATTCAGGTTTTTTTATTTTCGAATGTGCATATTATTAAAGGATTATCAGTGGACAGTGCTTATAAGTAAAGATTTACCCGTGAACAGTTCTAAGTAAATATATTTTGAAGACAGTCCTTGTATATAATGATCATTAAGCTTCCAGAGGAAAGAGTAAATTAATGAGTTAATCCAGGATGAAAAATGACCAGGGGGGGAATTCAGGACTCGGTGGACAGTGGAAAATTCAAGTTGATGAATGACCAGCGAGCAATTTGCGGTAAACTGTAAGAAGTGGGCAGTTCAAGGAACGAGTGGCCAGTGGAATCACTGTAAATAACGATCAGTGGTCTGTTCAGCGTAAATTGCAACAAATTGGCAACCTAAGATAAGTGTGAGTAGTAGACTTTCATCATAAAGTGACCAGGGCAATTCCGTCTCAACTTCTTTCCAAGAGTTTAAACTAAGGAGCGGCTAGTGTGAAGTATATACGAGATAACGGGTAACTTTCGTTATTACACATACACTGCTAATAAGTCTTATAGGTATTGTAAAGAGCGTTTCCGCTCACCTGGTAAACAGAATGGTGTCTTTCAAAAGAGTATTGGACAGTTTTTTTTTTTTTCTCAACTGGTTGTATGTAGAGAATGGCTTGTGAATAATTCTGAGTAAGGTTGGCCTTTGGTCTGTTGTGAATCCCGTTTCGGTCAGAAATAATCTTCTTCCCAACATGAGCTGTATTAGGAGAGCTGCCATTGCTTTTAAGAAACACATTCAACAATAAATTAGAAGGCGTAGCGTTTCAAGTAAAGTTTAAAGTATTTGTGGTAGCGCGTCGGAAGATATATCAGGGAAGAGCAAGTATGAGAACTATAGATAAAATGTGCTTGAATTATCTGTAGATTAAGGCTGATTGTTTCTTTAGAAAGCTGGTGTTTATTCGTAAACACAAGTTGTTGTTGCTTGAGACAGAGTTGTGACCTGTGGATGTCGCCTTTGAAAGTGGTAAATGAATAAGCTCTTACGTTAGAATTATTGTAAATAATTCCAAATATTTGAAGCGGATACAAGAGAAAGAATGGGGTATCTGAATATAATCTATGTAATGATAATTTTTTTGTAAGTTTTGCTATCGGAATTTGCAAAAACATTGGAATTCAATCATTCTCTTTCCTCGTGCGTCATCGAACCCGTATACCAGATTTACTTAAGAAGCGGAAGGAACAGATCCACGCATATTTTCTTTCTACAGCCACCACCCAATCCAAGCCAACTCCTCCTCCTCCTCCTCCTCCTCCTCCTCATTGGTAAGTAATAGGTAAAGTTTGTAAAGCAAGAGGTTGGAGCTTCACCACTGTTGAAGGCGTCAACACAGATGGCCCCCCGAGATTCAGGCTCATGTATAAGGGAAGGCGCGAAGGTGTTAGCCTCTATACAGCATTCTGAATCTATTGTATTCGCCTACGATCCTTTTACCAGATAGGTCTGTGACTTCCTATGAACAAGAGAGGCATGATTAGTCTCTTTTTGATTTGCAGGTCCCATTGTAGAGGAACCGCGATATTTTTCCCGCGAGTGAGAGCAAAACGAGGCCCCTTTTCTAAAAGGACTGACGCGGTTGTCGATAAGACTTCCCCTTTCTTTTTACGCGAGAATGAAAGGAACTGTTTGCCCGAAGGCACAACACAATCTTGGGCTTGGGAAAATGGGGCAAACTTGCAGGGTCTGCGTGATAGTACCGAAGTTAGATTCGGTCTCTCTCGCTCTCGTGGGTTGTAGATGCCAGTCGTGTACTAAAATTGACTATGCCACAGAACAGATCACGATGTCACTGTCTTCATGTTAGGTTTGAGCCTCCGTAACTAAAACATTAGTTTTTATGTTTTCGCATTTATTAGTTGCATTTGGATATATGTCATTACTCTTCATTGATATACGAACCCATTCGATTTTCAGGTATGGACGTTGAGTTCTGATAGTGCTTTGACCTTAACCTTTCCTTTGTTTTTACAGTACAGGACGAACGTTTATCTCATTTTGTGTTAATGAAACTGGCAACAATGTATAGTGCAAATGTGATTGCTTCTATGCTATTTCTAGTATCGCATAATATTTGATTGCTTCTATGCTATTTCTAGTATCGCATAATATTTGTCACGCTTATGAGTGGAAGAACTAGAAATATTTATCCTGTCTCTTCAGTCCACGTGTAGCTCTGTTGATTATGAGAAACGAATTTTTCATCATTGGGTAGAAATTGTTTTTAAGTTTGACAGTGTTTTCTGTGCTTTTTGTCAAGCATGTTATTAAAATTTATCTTTGGGCCACGAACTGTTGACTTACTGAGAACCGGAAGGTCGTTCTTTTTTGCTTATGATATTCCGTCGTCATTTCATAACATAACGCTCTTTAAACATTGGTGATGTATAATACAGAATTTTTAATATTACTGTATTAAGTAAAGACAAAATCCACGAAGGAAAGAGAAACGATGGAGTACTGCAAGGCCTTTCGACTTCTTGTCCTTTACTTAACAGCCGTACGTAACAGCTAAGTAAAAGACAAGAAGTTGAAAGGCCTTGCAGTACTCCATTGTTTCTCTTTCAAGTAAAGGACAAGAAGTCGAAAGGCCTTGCAGTACTCCATCGTTTCTCTTTCCTTCGTGGTTTTTGTCTTTATTTATATGTTCATCACGTTCCATATTTTCGTGATTCACTTATACATTACTGTATTAAGGTATATCGGGTTTCTGGTAGTTCGTTTCTATACGTACGTGACGTCATACTCTGAACGTTGCCATAGAAAAGCAACGCTATCTCATGTTGCTCTGTCGTGGGTATGACGTTAGTACGTTACTCGATCATTTGATAGAAGTACTGGATGAAGGTCTGCAAGTCGTATTTCATGATAGAGAACTATAGGGACCGAATTTTTTGTCGGGGCGCTGTTAAGCCATCTATACATTACAATGCAAACAAGTGGTACCCGCCCACGCTAAACTTTCAGAGATATGGTCAGCCTGGCTGGGGTCAAAAGTCACTTTGGGGTAACAACGCCTCAGTGCGTCAGTTCATGCCTTACTGCGTATACATGCTCCATATCATAAAGCTGCCGTGTATACGTGCCAGTGGTGTTCCGCCACCCATGTCTCTCCGTTGGAGAGAGAGAGAGAGAGAGAGAGAGAGGGGGGGGGGGGTGTTAGGGAGGGCGGGGGGAGCCTAACATCTGGTATAACTTCGGTGTATTACATATCCTTCTGGAGCAGCCAGGTCAAGTACCTTTGGCTTTATTTAAGCCGCAGTAAGAGTTTTTTTTTAATATTCTCTTGATTTTTAAAATTATCATTATTATTATTATTATTTTTATACTCGAAAGTCTGTCCCGAAAAGGCCGATTTCTGACAAGGTCTAAGACAGATTTCTGCCAAGGTCTAAAGAATAGGTATTCTTTAGGCCTGGGTTGCTGAGGTCTTAATATCGGTTCCAGTCACACACACACACACATTTATCTCGCATTCTCGCAAACAAAGATAGGGTTGGCTGGTCAAAGCAAGCATCAAAGGAGAGCCGATAAACGTATAACTTCTTGAAAATGCCAACAAACATGGCCGCTAACATGCAACGATTCGAACTCCCGAGGTGCGAACAAGGTTCTGCGCAACGAAACATTCAGCCCCGAAAGGATCGCCCGTTAAAGAGACAAATTCTCAGCCCGCGGGTGGCTGGGAGGGTGCCAGCCGAGTGGTAGAGAATGCCACGGACGCTCATAAAACACCTCAACCGGTGGTATTTGTTGTCAGAATGGGTCTCCCACTTTTTCCCAGAGATATTTCACTTGATGTGAAAACAAGGGAAGTCTTGTTAAAAAAAACCGCGACGCCATAGGGAAGGAAACCCCTCGTGCAGTCCTTGTTTTTTTATTTTTCTTTTTCTTTTCCGAGACCTCTTCGGATCGATTAGAAAAGGCCACGGTATAGCTGTAACTCATGGCCCCCCGAAGCTCCAAATGAAACAAGCGGGAATAAACTCCAGACAGATGGAGAAAGAATGAGAGGCAAGAGAATATCAGGGATCATTTATTGTGGGATTTAATAATTTTAAATGGAGGAGAAGAAAAAATATACAAGGCTGTCTGGAAAGCCGTTGCCACGGCGAATATCGCTTTTGGGCTCCGATACGTGCCATAAAGTGCAATGAATGGCTACGTTCTTAATTCGAAGCGAATGGCCCTGCGGTAGCTCGTGCAATCCGGGAAACGAAAACGCACTTTTGGCCGATTTATATTTCGAGGAATCGCCCCGCGAACACGTGCTTCGCCGGTCGTAAAACCAGGCAAGCACGACCATCCGGGAGGCGTAAAAATCACAGAAAACAAACTCCCCGCGGAAACCCTTGACAGACGATACACTCGAGATGAGAGAGAGAGAGAGAGAGAGGGCGGGGCATAATTCAGATCAGGCAAGAAGTGGTGAGGGGAAATGAAATACAGAGAACATGGAGGGACGATCGAGAAAGAGAGTGAGAGCGGTAACAAGGAAAAAGAGGTAAGGTTAGGTCATGTGAGTTGGAAAGCAGGAGGTGAGAGAGATAGGTGGTGCCTTATCTTGAACGGGTAGATTAAGGATATGAGAACCACGTAAAGAAAAATTTATAGACAAAAATATAAAGCTGATAATTGAATAATGAAAAAAAAAGCGGGCGTAAAGTGGCAAGGCTTCGATTACATACCGCAAAGACTATAAGAATATGTTTGTATAAAAAGTTACAGAAATTAATTGTATTCCACAATCATTGTGGATTTGTATTGTTATTTCTTATCCATATTATTATCTGCACTTTGATTTGAGCAACAGTGACAGCTTAAAAGGTGGAATATTGACATTTTTAAGAATGAGACCATGATCGGGTTAACAAAAGTTCCAAAGGGCGCCAGTGTCAATGGTGCGCTCCCTGTACAAGGTAAAAGAAAACCAGATTTTGTAATCGTTGGTCGAGTTGCATAGTAGTGTACATATGTCAGAAAATTTCCGTCTGACATTATCTTTATTGTAATTATTATTCAAAAGAGTAAAACAAAAACTTGTACCAAAACTTCTCGTGAATTTCTCTCTTGAGGTTTCCTTTTTCCATTATTCTTCTGTAATCTCACAAGGAAATGTAAAGGATCATTTTCATACCTGTTTGGAGTTTTCAGAATTTGTTCAGCGATCTAAGAATATTATCGTTGTTGTTATACTAGGGGAAAAAAAGTAAGTGAAAGACGGCTTCAAAGGAGAAAAGTGACCGAGTTCACGTTGTTTTTGGGGGTGGAGTTGAGCGGAGGCACTGCGGTGAATCGCAGAGGCGGACGATATATCACTCAGTGGTCAACCCCTGCCGCCCGCTGACCCTATACTACCTGCCTCACCTCCTACCCTAGTTTGACCTTGATGTCTTTCTCGCCTGACCTCCATGTTGTGGCTAATGGCTTACCTTTCTGGAAGATGATCCAACTCTCTTCTCCCTGCTGAGTGACCATTGCTGCTCAGTCGCTTTGTACAGACTACCAACAAGCTTGATGTCTTTCGGGCTATTGATGGGTCTGATCTGCGCATAGACTGTCTGATCTGATCTCAGAGCAACCTGGAGATCTGTTTGAAGGCTTCGGCGCCTTGTTTGCCAACTGCCTCGTAAATCCCTGCATCCCTTTACCCCCTCGCTTTCCGTGAGAGGGTTGCTTCTATATATATATATATATATCTATATATATATATATATATATATATATATATATATATATATATATATATATATATATATATTATACTGTCTCTTTACCGTCCAACTATCTGTATTTGCTTCCTGTGAGTTGCTACTCGTGACATGTGCAGCTTTCGTGATTTATCGCTTACTGTTACCCCTGTAGCTTGTTTATTCTGTGGTCTCCTGTACCAAAAACTAAAGAGTGTTGTTCATTTTATTTATTTATTTATTTATTTATTTACTTATTATTATTATTATTATTATTATTATTATTATTATGTATTATTATTATTATTTAATTTTTTTCTGTTGAGTGATCGTCCCAATTTGCGTCCACTTCCTGGGACAGTTCCATTACTGGTGAGCTCGTTTATCCTCACAATAACAAAACGTGTGCTATTGAGAACTATTGTAGTTACGGTCGCCGAAGAAGCTTGAATGTTTTTATTTCGAGTTATGGAGTGATGTAATCCTTTCGAGGTTTTTGCTCAAAACTCTTGAAGATATCTTTTCCCCAGTATTAAGCTATATTGGCCATACTTGTTTTTATCATTTTTCGTTACTCGGTTCTGTCAGGCTTTATAAAAAATGCTGGCACTTTATTTATTCATGATTCATATATTGAAATTTTACTTCTTTTCATTTCCTTTTGCAATTTCTTTCGCAACTCGAAAATTTCCTTGCCCCTTGCATGCATTATCAGAGTTTACCGTGAGTAACGAGGTAACGGCGTCTCTTCTTCGACGGATATAAATTATTGCCTAAAGTTTTGGCTTCCTTAATTGCCTGCAGTAGGGTCTTCCCTCACAGTCGTGACTATGGTGTTGGTGAGGCTTCCCTTTTAACCAGTTGGACCTGTTTATCAGATTAACATCCTGTTTCCAGACCTTTTGCTTTCTAGTGGAAGTAATTGCTGTGCTACCCATTTTCTTGTGAAAAAACAGGAAAGGGAAAGAAAGAAACGCATTTTCCGTTTTTATGTGGACTCGGGTTAAAAGGTGTGAGCTATTGTAACTCTGAGGAAACCTCTAATTTACGATATTTACAATAACTGTATTTTTTCAGTTTGGTCTTTTCTCTTATAGCTTGGTTTGGATTTCTTGTTGAATGCCTAATTAAACATGAGGAAAATGAATGTTTGACGAAAGAGTATTTATATTCGTCAGTTAAATTATTTTATGCTGCTTGGCATTAAACTGTATGTCGAAATTAGTTCCAAAGAAATTTCAAAAGCAATTAAGCTGATTTACAAAGGTTTGTTACTGCCAGGTGCAAAACCTAAGAGCGTACTGCCTAGGAGTTACTTTTGTTTGGTTGCTAACAGATATATTAATATATATATATATATATATATATATATATATATATATATATATATATATATATATATATATGTGTGTGTGTGTGTGTGTGTGTGTGTGTGCGCGTGCGTGCGCGCTTGAAATAATTCTCTTCAAATAGCTCTTTCAGCATATCTGGCCTGCACTTTGTAAGCTTTCCTCACCTGTTTTCACCAACTACTGTTTTCCATTCTTCCACATGACGAAATAATCTCTAAACACTCGTATTCGTTGTTTTACCACCACGAACCTCTTGTCACTTGAAGCTTGAACCTTTTGAACTTTTTTTCTTTCCTTTGCAACCAGCATCCACATTTCTCTTAAATTAAACAGACAAAAAAAGAAAAAAGGAGTCGGTGTAACAGTTCCTTCATACATTCCCACCTTGGGTTCCTTAGACACTCCAAGGCTCTCCTTAATGTTTTACTCACATCTTGCTATCTTCCTGGCATCGCTTAGTCTGTGCTTGCTTCTTTCATCATACCGTTCTGTGATATATTTTACTCCAGGTTTTTGTACAGTCAGCTGTTTCCATTCTTCTGCTGTGCGTGTTAACATTGTTATTCCATTCTTCTGTTTTCCATATACCCTTATAACAATATCATTCTTTACATTTACTCCTAAAATTTCCCATTCAAGTACTTTCAGAACCTTTCACTAGTTTCTGCAGTTGCTCCTCACTTTCCCCAGTCAGTAGTC
Organism: Macrobrachium rosenbergii; assembly: GCF_040412425.1. Classification (NCBI taxonomy): domain Eukaryota; kingdom Metazoa; phylum Arthropoda; class Malacostraca; order Decapoda; family Palaemonidae; genus Macrobrachium; species Macrobrachium rosenbergii. The sequence goes on along the minus strand of NC_089765.1, from coordinate 7,200,411 downwards.
TAACATCTGGAAGCTTCAGCAATCATACATCCGTGTTGCAGCTTATTTTTTGATCCTGCAACTTTTTAATTGCATTTATGGTCCTTTCTCTGACATATCACGTAACCCCATCCGTAGAGGTGTTAAATAGGCATTTAATACCTTTTATACCAAACAAGTCATACTGCTGTCTACATATTCTAACAAACGCCCTTCTTCCATTAAGAAAATTTTTAAATTGCTCTCAGTAACAGTTAACATCTATTTTATATCATACATCGTTATCAGTTGCCAGGTTGTCTTTCACACACATATATATAGAGGTCATATATTGTGTGTGTGTGTGTATATATATATATATATGTGTGTGTGTGTGTGTGTGTGTTTGTGTGTATTTTGAGTGCGTTGTTTATTCGTGTCTGTCCGTGTAGGCGTGACGTAATATATTTTCTATATGACAGAATAATGATGACGAAATTATTCATGAAAAAATATTTCGAATTCTTGAGAGGAAAGTAAAATAACTGACTGAGAGTTAGAACCGCTGAAAGAATTTCCTCCTTTTATGATCGGAAATAAACAGAATTCCTTCGACCGAATGTAAAAACATCACCTCCTTAATGTTTATGTATCGCTCGGTAGGGGTACTTTGGAATTATTCAACAGGGTTAGTGGTGTTTCTACGTCATGCCGCCTGTGTTTGCTTGTATCACATGTTGATGAAATATCCAGTGCGCATTTCGATGCTCTGAAGCAGCTGTGGATATTCAAGGCATTACGGCACTAGAGCGTCATTTTCATGCAGGGAATGACAAAGGTCGTAGGTTTCCCTTTCATATTTTTTATTTAATATGAAGCTTTTTTTTTCTTATTCTTTGTTTAAATACTCGCATTCGACCTCAGGTAACATGCTGATACGGAAGACCTAACGACAACTGGGGGCCACGATTCTCTCAGTTCCGACTATCTGGAAATCAGTCGTCCTAAAATCGTGGGGTGGGGATGAACTTGGTCATGACCCGTAGAATTTTACATCGGTGTTTAGGGGACCCGGATTTGTATTCTTATATATTTGTGCTTGTAAGACCACGTCGGGCTGTTCGGTTAGAATATGAAAGGTCAGCATAGTAAGTCGCCCTAAAGTGTCGTTAAATTTGCATCCTCTTGACATGCACGAAAGCCCATTCCGCAACTGGTCAGTTTGCCTTATTTGACCTCCTGCTTAAGAAACATTGGCCATCTTACTTAAATACCTTCAATTCTTTCAACTATTTCCATATTCATTAAGAGAGAGAGAGAGAGAGAGAGAGAGAGAGAGGACCTTTGCTGAGTATTATGAGTACCTTAATAATGAAGTATTGCCTCTTATTTTATTTGATTGTGGCACAAGAATGCCACCTTCTGTTCAGCCTTCTAATAACCAGCACAAGTTGAAATGCAAATTTCGTAATGATATGACAATAAAATTTTGATCTTTTATTAAATAATTTAATGAAAGAAGATCACTCCTATGTGATGGATGTTCATACAGAATAGTAATAATAATTATTATTATTATTATTATTATTATTATTATTATATTATTATTATTATTATTATTATTATTATTATTATTATTATTATTATTATTATTACTGTTAAATTCTTATGCTTGTAAAGGAGACCCTCTTCATGCAAGCTTCATTGAAAGGTAATTAATGCCATAGTTGACGCAAGTTTACATCGAACTTGTCGATGGTTAACATGATTCCCTTTTCTCCGGGACAGATATTTTAAATATAAGTGGTGCATTACAGACGCAGTCGATAATTGTTCTTTTTATTGTCAAAAGTATACAAAGAAGGCGTTAACTTTACTTTGGTAAAACTTTACCTTACTTGCGCGGCCTGATTCCCGTCAGTTGCCGACCGGGACAGGTTACGGCCTTTTTAGGGGGGTCCATTGGGGGCGAAGCCTCCCCGACCAGGTCAGGGCACGTCGCCCCAAGTTAGGTTAGGTAGGTAAGATCTGGTTAGGTCAGGACCTGGCATTATAGGAAAGGTTATGTCTACGTATGGACGGGCTCGTGACCTGACGACCAGCCCGTTAAAATTTGTTGTTGTTTTTGTTTCCTATATTAAGCTGCGTCATGGCAGCACGGGCTCTTGCTGATAGAGCAGCCCATAATAATATTTTAATGTGGAGTCAGTTTTATTCGCTGCTTATATTTTTAGATATTTCTTATATGAAACTCCTTTAAACGATTTTATTTATCTTTTTAATTACCTATTTAATATTATTACGGCGTCAGTATTTTTAGATGTTGTAATTTAGTTTTATTTCACAAATCATTTCTTTATTGCGAACGGTAAAGTGTTATTTATTGCCAGGTAGGCCTTTAATTAATTTGTTAGCGTTGATTAGTCATTGATTATTGCCACACGAAACCGTTTGGTTGACTCGATGGCTGGTGCATACAACCTCGTTGACCTTTTGAGGGCTGTCCTGGTATAATTTTGATTTTATTATTATTATTATCTTTTTAATTCAGCATGACCACATTTTCAAGTAGAATAAGACAAAACACCGTGAACATGTTAAGCAAGATTCCAAAGATGAAAATGTTCATAAGCAAAAACGACAAAAATGTAGAAAAGATATAAAAAAGAATTAGATATATAGATTCGAAAAAAAAACTTTAAAATAGCATTTCAGAGGATAATTGTTCCACAGCTTTTTAATTCAATGAATTAAAGATCTTCGATACTGGCAGTGTGCCATACATCAGAGTATGGATGCAGTTGCTTTGCGGAACGCGTGTTATGCTGTAATAAGAAATATGCACCTTGAACAGTGAATGTTTTTCTATTAGAATATAATGTGGGGTTTGGCCTAATCCCGATGATGGTCTAAAACATAATTCCATTGTAAGGAAACGGGAGAGCAGTGTTCCAGGAATGGGCGGAACTAATGTTATAAATAAAACTGCAAATACATTAAATAAACATAAATGAACATCTATAATGAAATTGATATAGATAAGAACATCTCTTCTGTCAGCAATATAGATAAGAAGATGTATTCTGTCAGCAATATAGATAAGAAGATCTATTTTGTCAGGAGTATAGATAAGAAGATTGTTCTGTAAGCAATATAGATAACATCTATACTATTAGCATTGTGATAAGAACACTTGTACTGTTAGCAATATAGATAAGAATGTATACTGTTAGCAATATAGATAAGAACATCTGTGCTGTTAGCAATGATATGAAAACACTAAAAATTATTAGCAGTATAGATAAAAAATGTATTGTATACTGTTTAATATAGAAAGAAATAAAATGTTACCTGGTTTACTGTCAGAATTAGATATGATGGTAAGTTCCGCTGAAAATAAAGTTTGAAGCCGAAGGTTGGACTTGGTACTGTCAAATATTTAGAAATATCAAGAACGCTCTTACTTATGCACAGTGAATTACTAAGTTTACAAGTGTTTCATTGCCGCACTGGGGTAAGGTTACACTTTGAAACAACCACAGGAGCCAGTGTTGAACCTACACTCTCTCTCTCTCTCTCTCTCTCTCTCTCTCTCTCTCTCTCTCTCTCTCTCTCTCTCTCTCTCTCATTAAAACTATTTTTATGCAAGTGACGGTAATATATAAAATAATTCTTATTTTTTTGCATGGGTGTTAACTCAGTTATGAGATAATGATATAGAAAGTAAATGACACTCCGAGGACTATTATCAAATTCAACTCGTATAAGACGATTTTATTTTTTTATCTGTGATAAATTTTTTTTAGTTTTTTCCAAAATTTTTACTAAAGCATTTCAGCGGAAGGAATATGTATGTAAGTGTAAAACTATTCAGTGAGGATACTGATTGGGAGATTGTTATAATCCCGCCATTAGTAACTGTAAGGTGAGTTTTATAAAACAGTTAGGGTTGCCGTGTTGAATTTTTTTTTATTTTTTAAGTATTTTTGAAGTTATGTTCTAATTACAGTATTGAGATATATATATATATATATATATATATATATATATATATATGTGTGTGTGTGTGTGTGTGTGTGTGTGTGTGTGTGTGTATATATATATATATATATATATATATATATATATATATATATATTTATATATATACTCTGTAATACTGTAGTAGAACATTTTCTTCCCATACAGTACCCTCACTGAATAGTTTTACATTTACATACATATTCCTTCTGCTGAAATGCTTTCTTTAGATATTTTTAATTTACAAGATTTTCATCAAAGATGAAAAAATAAGTCTTTTGACTGAAAGTTGAATGCCGATAACAGCATTTTTATATACAAAAGGCAACTTCATGAGAGTCATTTACTTTCTATATCATTATCTCGTGACTGAGTTAACACACACATACACACACACACACACACACAGATACATATACAGTGGTTTGGTTATGTTATGCGGAGAGAAGACCATGTGTGTAAAAGGGTTATGAGGAGCGTGGAGGTGGAGGGAGGGAGAGGAAGAGGAAGGCCAAAGTTCAGATGGAGAGACAAAATAGCGAATGACCCAGGGGAGAAGGATGCACTGGACAGAGGAAGGTGGACAGGAAACAGTGACCCCATATAGAAATGGGCAAAGCTGAACACAAAGGAGGAAATGATCTATTAGAATATGTATGTGTATATGTGTGTATATATATATATATATAAAATATATATATATATATATATATAATTATATTTACATTTACATATTTATGTATTATATATTATATATTTTTATATATTTTTATTATTATATATATATATATTATTATTATTATTATATATATATATATTATTATTATATATGAATATGATGGGTTATTATTATTACATATGCGTTATTTTCCAGTCCGTTTATTAAAATGTTCAATTAATAGCGTTCGTGAATATCTTAAAAAAAGAGGAAATCCTCAGTAAGCTCGCTCTCGTGATTGCCATTTTTGTTTACGGCACAGAAGTCAAAGAGATAGCCATTGTCTTTGACCATCAGAAGCCATTTTCAAGCGGGCTGTCAGTAGACAGCATGTGCAACAGCCAACGAAACAGAGTAAATAGAAAGATATATTGGTGAACGAGGCAGTCACATGGAATTTAGTGTTATTTTTTTGGCTTTCATTTAAAAGTTCTCCGGAAATGGTTTATTTACGCAATATTTTCATTTCATTTTACGAAAACAGAGAATGATCGAAAATTTTAGTTTATGGAACCATTTGCTAACGTGGTGAGAAACAGTTCCTATTAAAAAAAAAAGTAAAAACATAAATTTGGAAGTATAGCGTCGATAAGATTAAGTTACTTGTTCGTGCATTGCCCTTACTAAGATGTTAGAAATATAATTTTTGAATTATCGAATCTTTTCGTTATCTGTAACAGGTCAAAAATAGATACTCCAGACCTTTTCTGGAATCTGACTTTCCTGATGACCTCAAGATCACCTGAGCTTGGGCAGTTAAAGCATAAATATTTTTATATATATTAAGCTCCAGTAGCTGATCTCTTGCAGCACTTTAGTTCTGAGCAGCAATTTGGTTATTTTTACTCTCTCTATTTTAGTTATTTTTTTATTTATCTCTTAATTTTAATTTTATTTATTCTCTCTCTCTCGTTTCTGCAGATTTAACATTAATTTATGTACATTTGATTCACGATAGATAATAATACTGCATTAAAATTCTAAGCCGTATTTTACTTAATAAAAGAGATATTTATCCAAATTATATACATTTTTTATTTAAAATGTTTCCTCAAAATATATTTGTTATTTTTAACGTTAAAATGGAATTTAAACTCAATGAATTTTGGCTTATTTAGATTAGTGTTGAAAAACATCCTTCCGTATGCTTTGACAGGTTTTTATTTTGAAAATGAACACTAATAGTATTTTTTTCTTTAATAATAATATTTAATAATTATTAATAGTTTTATTTTATTATAAACAGATTCATTTTTATCAAGAAGTAATAATTTTAATTACGCCAGTTTTAATTCTTTAATTTTAGTTACCAACATAAAAGTTAATAGTTCTCTTGTTAGTAAAATCTCTTAGACAGTAGACACAGTATCTTATTTCTCTGTAGGAACGGTTGAGTACAAGATTAGTGGCAAAGATTTTTATTTATTCATCTACCGCATTATTTATTTCATGATGCTGTTTTATTATTTTTATTCTAACAAATATTACTTATGCATACAGACATTTATTTACTTATTTATATATATATATATATATATATATATATATATAATATATATATATATATATATATATATATATATATATATATATATATATATATATATATATTGTCAGTATGTTGTTGGTTAACGTAAATTAATTTGTGCTGAACCCGGCGCGCCTGTCTCCCTACTTCCTCCCTTTATCCCCTACCAACTCCCGTTTTCACCCCGGACATGGGGGACAAACTTGTTTGCAGGAGGTGGGTGGAAATGAGCTTGGTATGCAAGCAGTTGGTTTTGCCCAGGTAATTCGGTGCAGTTGCCCTCACTGTTCCAAGTTGTTTTATGACTTTGCATGGTGTGTGGGCGGTGCCTTGCCTTCAATTGAAAGACCTGGGTTCGATCCTGATGTGAGTCAGAAATTTATTTCTGTTCCACACGTGATTGTGTGTTGATTATTTTTATCTTATTAACTCAGAAGGGATAATTCGCCAATGAAATGCTGTCAATTGGGTCGTTGCTGAGTCGGAAGTTGGGAAAACACGCTGGTATGCAATCAGTTAGCTTGCCCAGGTAGTTCCCTAGGGTGCAGTTGCCCTGGTGTTCCAACTTCTTTATGACTTGTATGGATTTGAAGGCCGCGCCTTGCCTCTTCAATTGAAAGACCTGAGTTAGATCCTGATGTTTTTTAGAAATTTATTTCTGTTCCACACGTGATTGTGTGTTGACATATATTATATATATATATTTAAATATATATTATATATATATATATATAATTTGTGTGTGTGTGTTTGTGTGTGTGTGTGTGTGTGTTTGTGTGTATTTAATGTACATGAAAAATAAAAGAAAAAGTACTAAAGTTTCGTGTTATTTCAAGGTTTTATTTTCGAGATACAATGGTAAAAATGCCCTGAACTTGATTCCATCTCTGCTAAAAAAATGGCTGCCTTTACCTACTGCACTGGTTTTAACTTGTGTCCATTTTGAGTATTTTGTTGCCATTTTATGGGCATGGCCCATAACATTTTTACTTTGTTAGTTACTTTCGGTGTTGTAGTCACTTGAAAGAGTTGGTACTTTCTTTATTTTTCCTGCAGCATAACTGAATATATTGTCATATGCTATTAATTGACGTATAAAAATTTTTTTTTTATATGTATATATATATATTATATATATATATATATATATTTGTTTATATATATATATATTTATACACTGTATATTATATAAACTGTGTGAATGTAATGAAAGGGGAATGAGCCTGTTCCTTTGAAATTGCTCTGTAGATAACAGTACAGTCTCGAGAGTGGACTGATTCAGGAATTACAGAGGATATCGAATTGCTCCATATTCTGAGAAGGAGAGTGTGAATGACTGATCTAGTTAGCTATTTCCGTGCCATGTCGACGGGATTGCGAGTTTTGGGTGAAGGCAGAAGGTAGAACCAGATTGACTGGTGATAATGAAGAAGTGGCTTGATCAGTAGAAATCTTCGATAGATGCGGTATGTGGTATGTTCTAACCAGCTATAATGTACAGTTTTCTGGACTTGAGGTGTGGCAGCATTGCAAAGCAACTAAGGATTCATTGAATATCTCTTGAAGTTTTTTATGACTGATTTCTAGGTTTATAGCCTGATTGCCTTTGCGTTGCCAGTTTACGTAATCTATCAGTTGATATTACAAAATCGGTAGTAGAAAACAGTGATTTAGACAACGAAAACAAAAGGTATGAAATCCAAGGTAATATTTTCGGGGAACGTTTTAATATCAGGGAAACCGGAGGGAGTGTGCTGTTCTGGAAGTCTCATTTTTCATAGAGACCAGTTTTTTTTAACCCCACCTTTTGTGTTGTGTTTGGGCTCCAGCTAGATTAGGGCATTTAGGTTGCGTGGCCCATCAGCCTTTGCTGAATATACTATTGTTACGAGTTGCATTTTCTAAATTGGACAGTTGTTTACGTTACATGATTTGAAGGAAACTCAAAATGTCTTACAGGTTATAAGGGGTTTGTTGTATCCAATTTCATTTGTATTGATCAGGACATGTACCATGTAAAGCTCGACTTCCCACATTACCTGTGAAGAACCATGACTGCATACCGTTAGAATGCAAGTTAAGCACCATTATTATATTTTACTTCAATCTTGTCTTATTACTTTTACTTCAACCTTGTCTTATTTACAGGTGGCACGGATGATTAATGCAATTTCACAACATAGATTACAATAACGCGTTATTGATGTTATTTTCATGTTAGCTTTCAGGAAAATGGCAGAGTTATTATTATAGTCTTGGTGCTTGCAGTTCTAAACGCTTTCTTTGGTTGATGTAGTTAATTACATTGTGGACGTTAAAGATTCATGGCTGAGATAAAGGTCGAAAGATGAAAGGTCCGGTAATTATCTGCAAAGAGAATGGACGCGTCAGTGGCTCACTCTTATACCGTGACTAGGCAATTTCACTATTCTCTGTCAGGTGCTTGCAAATGGAAATTTTGTTCGCTTGGGAAACCGACGAAGAAAGGTTGAAATGCGTCGTTGCTGTTCCAAATAACCGCTGCTGAAAGTCCATTTCAGAGTGGAAGCAAATACGTTTTTTTCATTGATCGGGAAAGAATATTTTTGGAATATATATATATATATGGTTATATATATATATATATATGATATATTTATTTATCATACACACACTTTTCAGGTTACATAAAACATGGCATATTGAGTATATATATGTAAGTATATATATTGTCAGAATGATGTCTTAATTTAATAAATAAATTAATTTGTTTGAATAAGCCACTTTAATGAATTATTCTTTGGAAACAATAATGACCCTGTTTCTTCTCCGGCCGACATTTCTGACTTGTTGTTTAGTTTTAATTACAATGAGCTTGTTTTATTTTCACGTGTGGTTTTTGGCTTAATTGTCCGGAACTTATTGATCAGAAAGCTGATTTCTCGAGGACTGAGAGAGTTGTTTTCTGGACCTTTAGCATTTGTGGGCCTGATTTATTCTTGATTGATTTTTGAACTATCTCTGGATTACGATACCTGCCTTTCATCAGTTGCTGCTGCTTTGGGAGATTGATTTATTCTTCAGTCTATCGAAAGGTCAGTAACACTGCCAAGGGACCTTTGCCAACTGGTAGGTGTGATTGCCTGTCGGACGGCCGTGAAAATTGATTCTTGCGACGTTAAAGTGATGTTATCTTCTGTCTAGTTGGTTCCAGTAATAGGTCGGGAAGCCTAATCAACGTTTGCAAAGGTCTCAGTATATATATTATGCCCCTCTGACCCCGTGATTTGAGAGGCTGCGTTTGCCTCTTGGTCCATTTGCCGCTCACTCGTAGTGGCAAGCAGTTTTTTTATAAACATTTATGTATTAAGTTAGGTTATGTCTTTTTCGACATCCTATTACTTTCTAGGGAAATCTCTTAAAATCTGTAAAATTGTATAGCCTATTAATTAATTTTGTAAGAGTGTTTGTTATTCAATGTTTTCAGTGATTATTGTGGTTGAATTTTCTGTTCATTTAATTATTTTGAGAAGAGGCTCAGTGGTCATTTCTCTAAAAAGTTTGTATTAAATAGTTAAGGTTTATTTGGAACGATTTCTTATCCTCCTTGATTCCATCTCTGATAAAAAAGTATTGTTGCGGCCATTCCACCTATTGTGGACTTGGTCGTTAGTGACTTTATTTGTATTTTGAGACTTGTGTATGTTTGATGGGCTTTGGGATTTTAACATTTCGACCTTATTTTTGGTCATTTGTATGCGTGGTCCATTGGATGTGGTTCAGAATCTTGGGAGGGGGACGCCCTGGTATGAATTTATTAGATTATGTTAGTAATTTGGGTGATAAATTAACAAGAGCTTGGAAGTTTGCTGGTGAAAATTTATTGTGTAGCCAAAAGAAAATGAAATACTTTTTTGACCGAAAGACTAAGGAGCGTAATTTTGTAGTGGGTGATAATGTTTTGGTATTGCTTCCCATTCCAGGAAACCCTTTAAAAGCTTCATTTTCAGGACCGTGGAAAATTTTAAAGAAAGTAAGTGATGTTAATTATTTAGTTGAAACTCCTGAAGGAGGAGACCCTACCAGTTGTGTCACATAAATATGTTAAAGGCTTATAAAGGTCGTGACAAAGTTATTCCCGTGGCATTAGTTGTTGATACTACAAAGTGTAACGGTATTAATTCTTTTCTTTCCAGACGTGGAGTAATTTTGATGATGATTGTTTTGATGGTGCCTGAATGGCCTAATGATATGAACATTCTTTAGAAAATTTTTCAGAAATGGTTTCACATTTGAATTTAGTAGAACAGGGATCTTGGAAAAAGTTAGTTTTTAGTTATAAGGATTTATTTTGGATGTTCCAGGACAGACCACTGTCCTTGAACATGATGTGAATGTGGGTAACGCAACCTGGTAAAACAATCCCTTTACAGGTTAAATCCATTTAAAAATGATGTTGTGGATAAAGAGGTTGATTATATGTTACGAAACGGGCTGATCGAACCCAGCAACAGTCCATGGTCTTCACCTGTTGTTTTTGGTAAAGAAACAGGATGGTCAATTCAGGCTTTGTTTTGATTACCGCAAAGTCAACGAGGTCACAAAGCCTGATAGTTATCTTACCCAGGTGATAGAGGACTGTATTGACAGGATAGGGAATTCAAAATATATAACTAAATTTGATTTGTTAAAGGGGTATTGTAAGTTCCGCTGTCCAAACGGGCACGGGATTTGTCAGCGTTGTAACGCAGCGCGGACTCTACCAATGTAAAGTAATGCCTTTTTGGGATGAAGAGAATGCCGCTGCAACCTTTCAGGTTAATGATACTTTGGTCCAAGGTTTCAGAGGTATTTGTTTACTATTGATGATATTGTAATTTATAGTGATGACTGGAACACCCATCTTAAACGCAATATTAAGGCTTTATTTCAGGTACTTAGAAAGCTGGTTTGGTTATAAACCTAAAAAGAGTGAGTTTGCTTAAAGCAAGGTTGTATATTTGGGGCACGTAGCAGGATTTGGGAAAGTGGCTCGAAACAGGCAAACGTAGACTCTATTAGACATATTGAAATACCGGTGTCGCAGGGATGTCAGAAAGTTCACTTAGTTTAGTAGGTATTACCGCAGATTTGTTAAGAATTTTTCTGATATCCTTTGAGCCCTGACTAATTTATTACGTAAGAATGTGACTTTGTATGGACTAATGATGCCCAAAATGCCTTTGAAAAGTTAAAGCAGGTCCTAACGAATTTCCTATTTTGGAAAGCTCTGATTTTGACACGGCGTTCCTTTTTTCGCTTGCTACTGATGAGTGATGTTGGGGTTGGAGCAGTTTGTTGTAGGAAGATGCTCATGGAGTATCTCATCCTGTTGCCTATTTCTCCAAAAAGTTATCCCTGTTAACAACGGAAATACTCGACTGTAGAAAGAGACTTTGGGATTAATTTTAGCTGTTAATCATTTTCAGGTATATTTATCCTCTACAGGACTCCGATTAAAATATTAACGGATCATAATCCGTTGGTTTTCTTGAACAGGTTTAGGAATAAAAATCAACGGTTGATGCGTTTGGAGCCTCCTGCTCCAGGAATGGAATTTAACTTTTCACATTCAGGCAAAGTATGTTGTCGCTGATGCACTATCACGCATCAGTGACTGATCGGATAGGTTGATTTGAGAAAAAACTTTTTGTTCTTCGTAAAGTTGTTTTGTATATACTTATATTAATTGATTTGATTAATCCTATAAATTTATTGAATGTACAGGTTTCCAGGTGTGTTGTAATAATGTCATTGTGTCAGGTGTTTTTGTTTGTATGAAATAATTTAGGATTAAGTACTTAAGATTAAGATGTTAAATATCGTGATTTGCAGGTTTTTCTTCGGTGTCGTCTTTGATTAAGAGTGGTTAAGGGTACTTTTGATTTTGTTTATTTTTTGTGTTGTTGGTTAATTTTAAGAGTGTTACCATTGTTGTTGTCTTGTGTATGTCAGTTAATTTTAAAAAGGTGTGTTACCATTGTCTTGTATATGTCCAGTAATGATGTGTATTTAAGGCCCAAACCCGTTTAGTGTGAGGACGCTCTGAAGTGTAGAGGCACTGCTAAACTGAGTGAAGTGAAGTGAAAAAGACGCCTTTGGAAACCCCAGGAGTTAAAAAACAAAGAGGTTGAGGCACGCCTCTGGTTAAAATATACATTAAAGGTGTTGTGAAGGGTCATACCATTTGAGGTGTCAAAATCATGATATGTGGAACTATGTGTTAGCGTTTTTTCTTATTTTAAAGATTTGATGGTTAGTTTGCAATCACAATCATATACTGTTATGTCCCTGTTCTTTATTTGTGCCAATGGTCCACATTAATCTTTTCACAAAGCTGATAGGTCACGTGGCTCACGGGTCTGTAAAAATGTTACACAGCTGCTTTAGCGCCAGGCTAAAGATGGTAACTAATAGTTATGTTAATTTATTAAGGTTTTGGTCCCTATTTTGCTTTGACCATATTTGTGTTTTCAGAATAATTTTTAGCCAGGTCACGGGCTCACGGGTCTGTAGCACGGCCGTTTTTTAGGCGCTACATAGGCTGGTGTATGAGTGGTGACTTTGGTTGCGGTAACACTAGCCCCATTGTGGTCGATTTATAGTTTTGTTTGTTGGTTAGCTAGGTTTAGTCTAATAATAGGTTAGTTTTGTTAATATTGCTGTTCTGCTGACCTGTGCCCACCGCTCCACTTGTGAGTTCATGGGGATATTACCATTTTTCTTCATATGTTGATACTGATGTTATTTTTGGCGTGGTCACTATAAATTATTTACTTGTATTAGTTTTAAGTCATAATATTAAGGTTAAGATTTGATATCTATTGACTGTATTGAAAGTGGTACAAAATTTTTTGCCACTAATCTATTTTTGGCCGGCAATGTGATATAGTATTTTCAATCACTTTTTGAGTTTTGTCATTGGACTTGAATTTTTTCTTATTGTCCCTGTTTTATTTCATATAGATTGAATTGCTATGTTTGTTTTTGATATTAGCATTTTTATATATTTCTTTGAATTTTGAGTTAAGTTCAATACTTTGTAGAAAAAATTTTCTTGTGGAAAATTTTTTTTTTTTTTTGTTGGGATGAGGAGGTGTCAGTATGTGTTTAATTTAACGTAAATTAATTTGTTTTGAATAAGCCACTTTGGCAGTAATTATTCTTTTGGAACGTAATGACCCTGTTTCCTCCTCCCCGACATTTCTGACTTGTTGTTTAGTTTTAATTACAATGAGCTTGTTTTATTTTCACGTGTGGTTTTGGCTTCTCGTCCGGAGCTGTATTCGGCGCTGTTTCTCGAGGACTGAGAGTTGTTTTCTGGACCTTTAGCATTGTGTGGGCCTGCCTTATTCTTGATTGATTTTGAACTATCTCTGGATTACGATACCTGCCTTTCATCAGTTGCTGCTGCTTTGGGAGATTGATTTATTCTTCAGTCTACGCCCTTGGTCCAGTAACACTGCCAAGGGACCTCTCTGCCAACTGGTAAGGTGTGATTGCCTGTCGGACGGCCGTGTCCGTTGATCGTCTTGCGACGTTAAAGTGATTCTATCTTCTGTCTACGCCCTTGGTTCAGTAATACTGCCTAGGGGACCTCTCTTACGTTTGGTAGGTCTCAGTATATATATTATGCCCCTCGACCCGTGATTTGAAGGCTGCGTTTGCCTCTTCTACTGTTTACAGCTCACTTAAGGGAAGCAGTTTTTTTTATAAACATTTAGTCTGTATTAAGTTAGGTTATTCTGTCTTTTCGACATCCTATTACTTTCAGGGCCCTCTCTTTAAAGTGTAATTGTATAGCCTATCTTAATTTGGTGTAAGAGTGTTTGTTATTCGATGTTTTCAGTGTGTGGTTGATTTTCTGTTCATTTAATGTATTTTGTAAGAGGCTCAGTGGTCATTTCTTTCTAAAAAGTTTGTATTAAATATTAAGGTTTTATTTTCAGCTTTTACTTATCCTCCTTGATTCCATCTCTGTACGTACATCTGTTGCAGCCATTCCACCTATTGTGGACTTGGTCGTTAGTGACTTTATTTGTATTTTAAGAGACTTGTGTATGTTTGATGGGCGTGGGCCCATAACAATATATATACATATGTATATATATATATATATATATATATATATATATATATATATATATATATATTACAGGGAATATGTGAAATAAGGGATTTCACGAAATCACTAGGGAATATTTGAAATGACCAATTCGCTTAGGAATATTTGATCCCCGAGGGCTAGTATTAAACACGGGGAAACGGTGATTCATCTGCACTATTTCGCCGTG